>NC_060049.1:2379574-2687416 GCF_905333055.1 Maniola jurtina | reverse complement strand
AATTCACACTTGGCACAGCGACTATGGCCTAAGGTCCTTAGACCTTAAAGGCCTAAACCCTTGTCATTCTAAGCCTGACCTGTACCCAGCTGTTATAGTAAGCTATCTATGGAATGATGATGATGAAGTATTCTTCCAAGGTACGGAACCTCAGTGTGCTCATGCCTCATGTTATGATACATTGTTTATATTACTGTACGCGTCATGTGCATTGTTTGTCAAACAGACCGCACCTGCTTTGTTTGCAGGAGTCGTCGCCCGACCATTCAGGTCTCGCTTACAGGCGATGCTATTTGTACTTTGATCCATGGACTGTCAACAGTGCATGGATCAGGATGCCTGGATGACAGACAGACAAAAAAGTGTTCCTAAAAGGATTCTGTTTTTCCTTTTGAGGTACGCAACCCTAAAAATGATGGCAGATCTGTCTGGCAGACATTTAGCCTCGTCCACAAATCAAAAGTCGCTCAGCGCGCTATGGAGCGAGCTATGTTGGGTATCACTCTTAGGGATAAAATCTAGAACGAGAAAATTTGCAGAAGATCAATTTAGCGACCGACCGACCAAGGATTAGCAAACTGAAGTGGCAATGGGCAGGTCATGTCTGTCATAGAACCGACGGCCGATGGGGAAGACATGCTCTGGAGTAAGGACCTCGTATTCGTAAGCGCAGGGTAGGACGACCTCCATTCCGCTGGACCGATGACCCGAAGAAGGCGGAGGGCCGTCTTTGGTGGCGCACTCTTGAAAAGGTCTATAACCAGCAGTGGACGCATACAGGCTGATGGATTGGACAGGATCTCTCTGGGAAATGGGAATTTTGCTCTGATCGACTTTTAGACCACGACAGGCCGGCCGCGGCGTCCTTAAAATTCCTAATTTTGTGACATGATTGATTGACTTCAAAACGCGACTAACTCTCTACTAATAACTTTACATCCATCAAACTAGCTCTGGATATAAAAAGTTATAAAAACCTCACCTTGACACAGATTGATAATTTAGTTTCATGGTGACGCTCTATAATTCATGTGATTGCCACATGAAAATGTGCGGTGTGGAAAATATGACATACTGTCTTCATATATCATGTGAATTTTGAAGTTTTCCCTTGGAACTGATACCTATTAGTGCCACAGTCTAGCTATCATACAGTTCTGGAACGGCGATTTTAATTTTTTTTATAATTTAATAGCACTCGAATCTCCAGGTTCATTCTTTGTATGTACACGTCAATTATTAGTTCAATGGTACACGTACATATAGTGTTTGCTATCATTATAAAACATTCGTAGTTTCCTTAGAACCCTATAATGACAAATTTCACACTACCAGTGCATTGTTTTTTAAAGCGTTAAAACTTCATACATTTCAAAACACATTTAATTTAAAAAATGATCGAAAACCCTGAGCTAAAAACTATTGATCTTATTATGGTTAATTATTCTGACGATTCAAAAGCATTTGTAGAAGTTTAAAAATTATTCTATTGAATTACTTACTTAGGTACTTAAGGCATGCTTTGCTCGGCATTTTGGAGTTCAAATCTATGTTTGCAATAGTAAAACTAAAGGTGCCCACGCACTTGAACTGAACTGTAGCTGAACTACGCGTCGCGTCAGCGCCCCGCACGATGTTCTCGTGGCTGGAGAGAATATCGTGCGGGGCGCTGACGCGACGCGCAGTTCAGTTGCAGTTCAGTTCGAGTGCGTGGACACCTGGAATTTAACAATAAGTACCCTATACAATCTGTTCCAATCACCAAATCTGTTCAAACATTTCGACACCTTAAGACTCTCGGTAGTGCAAAGTACCCAGCTTTATATCTAGCACCAACTATCCTTATCTCTGCTCCTATCTAAACCTACATATGTTAATTATAACTGCCTATCTACTGTACATTTGCTAAACTGTGCTACTGTAATAAAAGTTTCAGTGCGCGTCCTTGGAAAATTAATTGTATGTTATTACACGTGCCTCAATGTAGAGACAAATGTAACGAACGCAGTTAAATATTTAATTTTAATACAATACAATGAATTTTAACAACACCTAATTTTAAAGGACCTTGATAAAACCAGACTATACTGGCAATCAATGCGTAGGTAATACTCTATTTTTCATTTCCATTTTAGCGTTTATTACAAAGACTAGCCGATCCCCGCGACTTCGCCCGCGTGGATTTAGGTTTTTCGAAATCCCGTGGAAACTCTTGGATTTTCCGGGATAAAAAGTAGCCTATGTGCTAATCCAGGATATTATCTATCTCCATTCCAAATTTCAGCCAAATCCGTCCAGTGGTTTTTGCGTGAAGGAGTAACAAACATACACACACACACACGCGCACACACACACACACACACACACACACACACACACACACACACACGCACACACACACACACACACACACACACACACACACACACACACACATACAAACTTTCGCCTTTATAATATTAGTGTGATAGTGTGATTTTCCTTAATTTTGCAGATATCTGGAACTCTTGGAAGTAATCACGTGTCCCTGAAAGAAATCCAAACAAAACTTTTTAAAATCTAAATATTTTTTTCTCAGTACTCGTAAACATTGAGCAACTCGTCTAGGAGTTGACTTGGTACTCTCGTGAGATATACGTACATACATAATCGTATAGCTCTGGGAAAATGCATGCACTTTCAGAACAAAATAATAAACCTACCTTCCTACATACTATACATATTTGCACGCCATTACATGGCAAATGTAGTGATACTAAAATTAATTGTAAAATCTATGCAAATCAGCATTTAAGCAAATAAATAAATGAAAGAATGATACATTCGTAACGTCTATTACAAATGATCACAGGTACGCCGCACCTTGAGATGGAATTTTTACGGAGTCATTTGTGTTGCTATTTTATCAGAATCGAATGGACAAGCAGGTACTGAAGCGGAAGCAGTTTACCAGCAGTCGAGACTGTTCAAAGGCTTATCAATAAGACAACTATCTCTTGGAGGGACTTGTAGTTTCCAGCATATTACATTTATTATTTACTAGATGATACCCGCAGCTTCGCCCGCGTTGATTGGTTCCCTGCAGCATCAGGATTGAGGAGTTGGAATCCAAATTTTTTATGGAAAATGTCGCAAAGTTCCTCTATCAATACCTCTATCGAAAAAAAATTGCGCAAACGATTTAGAAATCTTTGAGGTATCGGTGTACATAGGTAGGACAACACTACTCCTCCATTTTTTTAAAGTCGGTTAAAAAAGTAGCTTACGTTACTCCTTGGTTTATTGATTCTGCAGTTCAGTACTTTTGGAAAAGTTTTATAACTTCTCCAAAAGATGCGGCTAAATAAGGTAATAAAGATGTTGATTTAGCGTCTGTGTAGTCATTTTATACATTTTGGCCGAATGGTCCGGTTCTCTGGCAGAGGGCTACGTTGCCTAAAGCGTTTCCCCTTAGGAAGTAGGGGCCATTGCTTTTTGCCCGTAAATAAGGCGTAATACAGATGACTAATGATCTAAAGCGGGGTGTACTGAGTTCATATATTTTTTTACTAACAATTTACACTTTGGCCGCTCGCCAAACGACTCGCTTCTGCGAATGATCTGCATTTGAAGATAGTATTATATCTGTGTATTTTGTATAAATATAGTTTTAGAGTTTGTAAACAAACATGTTTCTATGTACTTGAAGATACAAAGTATGGACTCTTAAGCAGATAAAATATGATCTCTATTATTTGTCATTAGTTATTATGAAATTGTTATATTATTTTTGTCTATTTGTATGCAGTTGGTAGCTGGTGCTCGTATAGGTAACGCTAATAATACCATCTACAAGTGTAAATTAAAAAATTATAACACCCCCAACAAGTGAAGTTACAGTAACTAGAAAATAACTATAACTTTCAAACGGCTGAACCGATTTTCTTGGATTATACTTACTTATCTAAGAACACTCTCGATGAAGCCACCTTTCAAACAAAAAAAAAAACTAAATTAAAATCGGTTAATTAGCTTAGAAGCTACGATGCCACAGACAGATACACAGATACACACGTCAAACTTAAGTATAACACTCCTCTTTTTGGGTCGAGGGTTTCTATCAACACACAGTTCAAACAAACTACTGGAGGATCGGGCTGAAACTCACTGAAAGGCATGCATTTTGATATTATGATGTAGAAAGAATATTTGAAAATGGAACAAATAATGGTTTGAAAGTGTAGTCCACGAAGTCGCGGGCATAAACTAGTTCATAATAATCTAATGCTTTCCCAATGCGTATAGTAGGAGCAGTTATGGTCTTTTTTATTCACCTCACCGTGATCTCACCTGGTGGTAAGTGATGATGCAGTCTAAGATTAGCCTCTGGTTATGTACGATTTCGTCTCTACGTAAATGCGTTCGTCCAACAATAACAATACGTTTGTTTAAAACAAATGGGCTCGACTAAACGGTCGGTAGCCTTGCCCTAAATGTATAAATTTTAGATCAAAGAATACCCCACTTTACTCTGATTGTCATACAGAAATAGAAATAATGCCATTGTTGAATAAGTACTTTTAACTTTAAGTGTTCTTATCTAATATAAGAGCTCATGGACTACTTATTTAAAGTACCTATTTATCTCTAACAAATTCGGAATCCTCATTTGTCTGTATACGAAAGTATCATTTAAATATTATTCAATATAAAAGTAGGTACAGGCACAGCCAGATTTTTTTTTCAGGCAAAGCGGGACGTTGAAACCTTTGAGTAAATACATATAGGTACATACTGAGACTGCTAAAATCATAACCCTTCCTTTTGGCTTTGCCGTAGTCGGGTAAAAAAGCATGTTGAAAAACCGGCCAAGTGCGAGTCAGACTCGTGCACCGTGGTTTCCGTACTACAGTCGTATTTTTTCGACATTTCGCACGATATTCCCTTAACTGTGCTATAAGACCTACCTACCCGCTGAAATTCATGATCAGACAGACAGACAGACAACGAAGTGATCATCCACAAGGGTAAAAAACAGCAAGTGTGAGTTAGACTCGCTCACGAAGGGAGTACCATCATACAAGATAAATGGCTATCTACATTTATATAATTTAGAAAATTCTTTTTTTCGTCAAATACTTATCCTTTTATTTGTATTTCAAATAGGTTTACATACCAATCGTAAAAGGTAGACACCTATTCGTAACTAAACATAGTCAGTGAGATCAATGGATACCTAGTACTCGGGTAGTGACTGTCTGGAACGGGTCCAAATATAATAAGTTCTTCAACGGAGTCAATCAACACTTCGTAAAAAAAAAATTTCAAAAGAAAAATAAAACCGACTTCAAAAACCAAAAACACTAAAAAGTAGAAAATAATTTTTGTTTAGCTACACATGTAATGTACCTAGGTATGAAGTCGAGCGAGCATATTAAAACAAAATTAGAAATCCAAGAGTGAAGCTCGCCCGACTTCATACCTAGGTACATTACATGTGTAGCTAAACAAAAATTATTTTCTACTTTTTAGTGTTTTTGGTTTTTGAAGTCGGTTTTATTTTTCTTTTGAAAATTTTTTATTTCACAATTTTTAGTGGCCCCACTGTACTATAATATGCTATGCCCAGTTAAAACCCTACTGTTTTACTAAGCTATTACACTGATCGCGAGAAATTTGCTCTTATTCATTGAGGAGTTCTGTTCTCCATCTCCGAAGATATTCATCAGATCTTCACCAAATTTATATGGGACCACCTGCACAGTATACCCTTTCAAACAAAAAAAAAATTTCCAAATCGGTCCAGGGGTCTTTGAGTAATCGGGGAACATACATAAAAAAAAAAAAAAAAAGATCCCGACGAATTGAGAACCTCCTCCTTTTTTGGAAGTCGGTTAATAAGGAAAACACATTTCCTTGTAACTGTATCATTTATGGGATGGCTCTGCCAAGTAGCAGCTTGATGCATTGGATTCGGTGGGTCATCGAGCTAGAAGACTGGCGACAGTGCGATGGTCGATTCTAAGCTTCAAAGTTTGGAACATCGGCGCAACGCATCGGCGGTTAATCTAGTGCTGCAAATGTTCATGAGCGGTGGTAATCACATAACATCAGGTGGTCTGTTCGTTTATTCGCTATTTTTACCCGACTGCGGCAAAGTCAAAAGGAAGGGTTATGATTTTAGCAGTCATATGTATTGTGTATGTATGTATGTATGTGTGTATGTATGTTTGTATCCAATTTCGGTGTGTTCCACCCTAGTGCCTAAACTACTGGGCCGATTTTGATGAATGAGGTGACAATTGATTCGTCGTAAAGGTCTGAGTGACATAGGCTATGTTTTATACGAAAAAAATTCACCTAACGGATGAATCACCTTACATCAAAAAAGTGGAGGTATCCAAAAAATTGTTTTTGCTATTGTATCGAGTGGGGTGTCAAATGAAAGAGGAGAAAATCCTGAACTCACAAATATAACATTTAGTACAAGAACATTAAAATATACTAAGCGAAAGAAAAACAATTTTACTCTAATATTTCAGTGTTTATTAAGACGATCGCAGTCGGGTTTTAGTTTTCAACTTTTTCTTGTATTTTATTATTTAAAAAAAAAAACAATAAAATAAGAAAAACATCATGAAGTTGCCTATATCCCATTAAAGTCGTATTAGATGCCAAACATTCCCAAGTTGTGAAAGACATAATGAATGATTACTCCATTGGACATTCTTGGCACTTTACATGGACGATCTGATGACAATAAGTGACAACAATCATCTTATTGGATTGATCTCCAGAATGTAATATTTATATACCTATGTACCATTTAGATGCACCGCGACTTCATCCACGTAGATTTAGGTTTTTCATAAAACCCTCGGAAACTCTTTGATTTTCCGGGACAAAAAGTAGGCAATGTCCGTTCGCCATATTATGTAAACTAACTTTGCACAACTAAACAACCTTACGTCACAACATTTCAAGCAGCGATCCCCTTCCCGCCCCAAATAATCCCGTTTCTCAAGAAGCGACCCGATTGCATTGAAATAATAAATTTTGAGATAAAGATTTATTTATACTGGATCCAGGAACAGATTTGCGTCACTGATTCTATATCGGACTGAGGTCACGCGGCCGCCGCGCTGTCTCTGTGAAACAGGCTTTATTTATAACATGGTTTTTTAACCCCCGACACAAAAAGAGGGGTGTTACAAGCTTGACGTGTGTATCTGTGTATCTGTCTGTGGCATCGTAGCTCCTAAACTAATGACCCGATTTTAATTTTTTTGTTTGAAAGGTGGCTTGATCGAGAGTGTTCTTAGCTATAATCCAAGAAAATCGGTTCAGCCGTTTGAAAGTTATCAGCTCTTTTCTAGTTACTGTAACCTTCACTTGTCGGGGGTGTTATAAATTTTTAATTAACACTTGTTATAATGACATCTCATTTATCCATGTGCGACCCTGTAGTTGCCGTATAAATAAAAGCGGCTCTCCTCATTTCCGATTTGATCACGTAGCGAAACTCAGAGCATAGCTTTCTCCATCGCCGGCTGTGTGACTCTGACCTTTCTTATGAAGCCCATAGTTAGCTTTCCAAGTCTGGGATCCATATTATGTCTTCTGGCAACGCGCACTGTTCCAAAACTTGTCTTTAAATACTAAGGGACCTTGGACAAGAAGACATCTCGAAGCTTCCCTATAATATTGGTCAGATTAAAGTATAAACCCTGACCTATAAGACCTGCTTTGAGGCCACTAATCTCCTGATCTGGAGCCCATGTGTCTGTACTTTGTAAAGATACAGCCAAAAATAATAAGTAGGTATCCACTCTTCCCACTAAACAACCTCACCTCACAACATTTCAAGCAGCGATCCCCTTCCCGCCCCAAATAATCCCGTTTCTCAAGAAGCGACCCGATTGCATTGAAATAATAAATTTTGAGATAAAGATTTATTTTTACTGGATCCAGGAACAGATTTGCGTCACTGGTTCTATATCGGACTGAGGTCACGCGGCCGCCGCGCTGTCTCTGTGAAACAGGCTTTATTTATAACATGGTCTTTTAACCCCCGATCCAAAAAGAGGGGTGTTATAAATTTGACGTATGTATCTGTGTATCTGTCTGTGGCATCGTAGCTCCTAAACTAATGACCCGATTTTAATTTTTTTGTTTGAAAGGTGGCTTGATCGAGAGTGTTCTTAGCTATAATCCAAGAAAATCGGTTCAGCCGTTTGAAAGTTATCAGCTCTTACTAGTTACTGTAACCTTCACTTGTCGGGGGTGTTATAAATTTTTAATTTGCACTTGTTATAATGACATCTCATTTACTGATGTGCGACCCTGTAGTTGCCGTATAGATAAAAACGGCTCTCCTCATTTCCGATTTGATCACGTAGCGAAACTCAGAGCATAGCTTTCTCCATCGCCGGCTGTGTGACTCTGACCTTTCTTATGAAGCCCATAGTTAGCGTCCCAAATATCGGATCCATATTATCTCTCTGGCAACGCGCACTGTTCCAAAACTTGTCTTTAAATACTAAGGAACCTTGGACAAGAAGACATCTCGAAGCTTCCCTATAATATTGGTCAGATTAAAGTATAAACCCTGACCTATAAGACCTGCTTTGAGGCCACTAATCTCCTGATCCGGAGCCCATGTGTCTGTTTGTAAAGACACAGCTAAAAATAATAAGTAGGTATCCACTCTTCCCACTAAACAACCTCACCTCACAACATTTCAAGCAGCGATCCCCTTCCCGCCCCAAATAATCCCGTTTCTCAAGAAGCGACCCGATTGCATTGAAATAATAAATTTTGAGATTTAAAAATTTATTTTTACTGGATCCAGGAACAGATTTGCGTCACTGATTTTTATATTGGACTAAGGCCACGCGGCCGCCGCGCTGTCTCTGTGAAACAGGCTTTATTTATAACATGGTTTTTATTATGACATCTCATTTATCGATGTCCAGACCCTGTAGTTGCTGTGTAGACAAATCCATTTTCTGTTCACACTTTGGCGCATCGCTCTCAAGTTTCATAGCGAGACTTTGACAAAGGTAGGATGGTAGGACCATCCTACCTTTGTCAAAGTCGGACCGCGCACCACATCCCTGATAAAAGTGATGAATTGATGATGCCTTAAAATCTTACTATGGTCTATTTAAAATGACAAGTGTAAATTAAAAATTTATAACACCCCCGACAATTAATGAAAGTTACAGTAGCTAGAAAAGAGCTGATAACTTTCAAACGACTAAACCGATTTTCTTGGATTATAGCTACCTAACTCTCGATCAAGCCACCTTTCAAACAAAAAAAAAACTAAATTAAAATCGGTTCATTAGTTTAGGAGCTACGATGCCACAGACAGATACATAGATACACAGGTATACAGATACATAGATGCACACGTCAAACTTATAACAGCCCTCTTTTTGGGTCGGGGGTTAAAAACAGCAAGCAAAGAAGTCAAATATCGTATCTTATACGCACTGCTAGACTATTTAAAACTCTACGCTGACGAAGTCGCAGGCATTTGCTATATTTTGCTATATTTGGATATTTGTTACTCCTTCACAACATAATGATTGAACCAATTTGGCTAAACGGAGTGGAGATAACTGAAGGTCTAAATTAACAGATAGACTACTTTTTATCCGGGGAAATCAAAGAGTTCCCACGATATTTTTATAAACCTATATCTATCTACATGGACGAAGTTGCGGGCAACATCTGATTTCGAATATTTTTTAACGATTCAAGAACCAATCGATGCTGTGCGAGTGCAATACGAGTAAAGCCGTAAGCCTACTTCTCGTGGATATTACTAATACTTAAATTTAGCAGTTAATTTTTTTTTTATTCACTATAGGTGAGCGCATGACCACAATCACACCTGATGGAAAGTGATGATGTGGTCTAAGATGGGACGCGTTTACCTAGAAGGTGCCTATTCACTCTTGTTTTAAAGATACCCGGATTGTAATTGGTAGGAAACACAGATCGCGGAAGAGTATTCCAAACCTTAGCCATGCGTATGGGGAATGAAGACGCAGAATAAATAGTTAAATTTAACCATACGGTAATGCGTATTTTAAACTACCATGTCACACGTCGCGTCAAGTATCGGTAATGTTGACACGCAGGGCTCCGTTTGATCTTCTTTGATCGGACGCTAACGAATTAAGTGTTAACGATCGATGTAGTATGTCCACGTGGAAAATTTATTTGCATCATCTGTGGTCAAAGAAAATTGTAAACAAACATTTCGATTTAAAGGCTCAATAGCAAAAAAAACATAGTTAACGGGGTGCCCGGCAAAACCGACCGTGGCTTTTGTGGCACTGAATGTAACAAAAATGCTCTGTACCTTTTTAGTAAATATAAATATGGTTATATTTAAGTATTTTTAACATTTGTGAAAATCTGTATTATTTCTTTCTGAATAAAAATATGTATATTTAAAAAAAATATATGGTTCAATTGTCAAAAAAGTTTAAGAGGAGCGAGCGGTCTGAATTTAGAAAGGATTCAGGCCCATTACAGACTAAACGGAAGAGTAATTTATTATTCTTCGTCGTAATACTTTTGGCAGAGCTGGTGACGTTTTTGAGGTCAGATGTTATACGCCTTACGAGCATTCGCCACTTCTCCCTGCTAGCTGATAGCCTGGTACACTCGTGCTGAAATGAAATTCTTTCATCAGTTCATTTTTCCACCACATAGACGACTTTCCTGTCCTATGGTGGCCTCAATTTTGCCATGCACGATAAGGCGTTCTGTTCTTTGGAAGGTTGATATATTCACAATATTCCAACGGTCCTCAATCAAGAAGCTTTTTCTTCAGGGGATAAATAGATATTCAAAACACATAGATCCTGCCCGCGACTTTTTTTTTCAGTCATTATAGCCACGCGCTTGACCACAATCACACAAAAAGTGATGATGTGGTCTAAGATGGAACTTTGACTATTTGATCCTCGAAGACGAAAACTAGCCTGTGTCCCAAATTTTGTCAAAATCGGTGAAACGGATGGACCGGACCGTATGTCCATCACATACAGTACTTTATACTGTTGTTCCTGAAAAACAAAGAGTTACCACGGGATTGAAACAAAACTTATATGCAGGTGGACAAAGTCACGGGCAATGTCCTGTACTTATATTTTTTAAACTTGTATTTTTATAAATTCGCCTGGATTACAAAAATTAATTGGTCTTGGCAAGACACCCCAGCCGTGTTGGCGTTGCTGTTACAAGCACCCGGAAAAATGATAAACGTTCACAAGTCGCGTGTATTTCCGAAAAAACATTAATAACAATCATAAATTAATTTAATTTATTACATTATTTTACAGCTTTGATGATTAGCATATTATTTTTATCAGATGTTTACTTTAAAACAGAGGAGTGAAAAAGTTAATAGACCGTAGCACAGCCCGTAGTCGGTGGCTTTCAAGTTTCAAAGTAATAATTTCTAGGTATTAATAAAAGAGAAGACTAAATAATCTTTTTTTCTACTATCAATGAACTGTAGTTGGAATCTAATTTTAAAATACCAAAGCTGACCTGTCAAAAAACGAACTAAAAAGTAAAACTTTCACGTTTAAAAATGGCGATATGGCAGCCATATTGAACTTTTTTTTTTTAAATTATCACTCGAGATGATGTAAGGATTCTAACGATATACCATACATCGAGACTTCGTCTGTGTTGGTGTTAGCTGGCGGGCGTGCTCTGCCTTTTTGAAGTGTTTTTTTTTTTGTTAAAACTGACTGGAAAGCGCTCTAAAGGGGTGCTGTGCGTATGTCGGCGAGCGCCGGCACAGACGGGGTCCATACTTGTATATTTTAACTAACTTGTTACAAATAACTACAAACTTGACATCGGCTAATCTTTGTAAAGCCAGACGAAAGAGAAAAAAAAACTTTGTTAGTGTAATTTTTTTTATATTTTAAAAGATATGCATTGTATTAATAATTATAACATTATCTATTCTGCGTCTAGTCGATATTAATTTTTAGGGTTCCGTACCTTAAAATGAAAAACGGAACCCTTACTACCCACTTTGTTATTTGTCTGTCTATCTGTCCGTCTGTCGTGTCTGTCAAGAAAACTATAGGGTAGGTATTCCCGTTGACCTAGAATCATGAAATTTGGCAGGTAGATAGCTCTTATAGCACAAGCAAAGGGAAAAAATCTGAAAACCGTGAATTTGTGGTTACATCACAAAAGAGAGAAAGAGAGACCATACATCGAAATCTGTTCAGGCGTTTAAAAGTTAAGTATGGTGGAATAAAAAACTCTCGTACAATTACATGAACCCTGAAAACATTAAACTCTTTTTTTTGGGCAGTCGGGCTAATATTGCGAATTGCTGAAATCTTGGAACGACATGAGCACTTGCACGCACGCCACACCCATCGATTTAAAAATAGAACACCTACCAAAACAGCAGATGACTTCAAAATATTGACGAAGTGATGAATAGTTATTATTTTATGAGTAGGTGGCGTTTGGCTAATGAATACATAATTATGGCGCCAGTTTTACACTTTTTGCTGTAGACACCGTCTACACAACATCCGTGATGTACTTTCAAGCAACATGAGTGCCTCATAATAAATATTGAAACCGTAAAAGAATCAAATCTAGCATCTTCCTTTTTTGGAAATCGGTTATTAAGACCAGGGAAATAAACTAGAAAAGGGATAGAATTAGATTCGTATTTTAAGAAATATTCAATAAGTAGAGCAAAAAACCAATCTTAAAAAATGAGTAGACGACGGCGTAGCGTGGCGTAATATTTAGTCTACATTCTACACTACACAGTTGTTGGACTGCAAGCTAACTCTAAACTTGTAGTTAAATGTTGCAGTTGACATATTAACTGCACTGAAACTTCCACCGTCCGTGTGCTGTCGGGCAGTTAACTGCTCTAAAACCTTCAATTTTCACTTAGCTTGCAATCCAAACAAGTGTAAATTAAAAATTTATAACACCCCTGACAAGTGGAGGTTACAGTAACTAGAAAAGAGCTGATAACTTTCAAACGGCTGAACCAATTTTCTTGGATTATAGCTAAGAACACTCTCGATCAAGCCACCTTTTAAATTAAAAAAAAAACTAAATTAAAATCAGTTCATTAGTTTAGGAGCTACGATGCCACAGTCACACAGATACACGCGTCAAACCTATAACGCCCCTCTTTTTCGGTCGGGGGGTTAATAAAAATCGTCTGTATAGATCCTAAAATGAAACGTTCAGGCTGGTTGTACAGTGACGCTTACCGTCCGCGCGGGTGGTAAGCGCGGTGGCCGAATTGCCGTCAGCGCGGGCCATCCGCGCGACTATGTAGCGATCCAAGAGACGCAAAGCTCGTGGCCCGCGACGCTTACCAACCGCGCTGGCGAAAGCGTCACTGTAAAACCACAGTTACTCGGTTGTTTTGCGTTTCAGTGAATCCATAAGTCGGAATACATTACGGTACACCGTTACGAAATGAGTTTACATAACAACGGGACCCGTTTACTTGAAATTTGAAATACAGTCATGTAACGGATTCGCTCCGATTCTGATGAATCAAAGATGTATCTAAAATCTAAATATATCTACCGCTACGTTCTGATTTTAGACTTGCATTGAGGACTCTTATCAGTGGATACAAAACAGGCCTTGAATCATTGAATTTTGAATGGAAATAGAATGCTTCGTACTAGAAATTGAAGTTTTTATTTATAGAACACTAGGTACTTACTACTTAGTAGCATAAACATCTGCAAACACATGAAAAGTTTTTGTTATAAATGTGCAATCAGACATATATTAATTTTTTTTAGGTATGTGGTTTAAATATATGGACACATAGAGATACTTTGTCACCGAAAAAAAAAATCCATGGATTTTTAAAACTTTTATATTTTAAATTTAAAAAAAAAACCCTACGCTTATGAATTCGCGAGCAAAATTGAGTTTACTAAAATTGTGAAGTAATTTGAACTGTATATTTTCTAGAGTGATAGCCTAGTGCTGCGGCTTTTTATTCGGGGGTCCAGCCTTCGACCCCGGGTACACACTTCTAACTTTTCGGAGGTGTAAGTCCGCGACAGGTGGAGATGGTAATCGGACGCACGTCACCCGCGCTCGCCCTTGGCGCGGGGGCTATGCGGATGTGCGGGGCGTCCCCCGTCCCCCCCGATTGCCATCTCGGCCTTGTCGCGTACTATAGGTAAGTATGTGCGTTTCAAGCAATTAAATATCACTTACTGTAACAGTGAACGAGAACAGCGTGAGTAAACCCGCTTGCCTGAGAGTTCTCCATAAAGATCACAAAGTCATGAGAGTCATGCATGAAGTCTGCCAATCCGCACTTAGACAGCACGGTGTACTTTGGTACTGTTTACTGTTGTACAAACCCTTCTCATTCCGAAAGAAAACCCGTTCTCAGTAGTTAGCTGGCGACAGGTTAATGACGATGACGATGACGAGTAATGACGTTGTTTTGTGTTGGTGTTGGACTTACGTGTTGATAACATTATCAAAACTCTTAAACCAGGAAATAACTACCGACTAACGCAATCGATTACGCAAACGGTTTATCGATTCGTTTTCGATTTTTACGCTAGGTAGGTAATTGATTTGACATCGATCGAGTTGCATACACGTGTTCGACTGTTCGTGAGTCATACGGCTTAGAATGCAGGTCGCACGTTCGATTCTCGATATAGCATTTATGCGTTACTAAACTTTGGTGGTTAAAAATAAACGCAAGAATTTGACTGGTGATTCGAATAGTTCTATACTTACCTACACTAATGATTGAATTATTGTGGTATAGACCTGCGTTTGCGCATAGACTTCAAACACAGGTGCACTCTCTATTGCCTTACTCTCATAGTACAAAGGGACGGTAATCCGACACGACCGGAGTGAGATCAGGTGCAGGACTCACGGCTTTACTTGCTCTCCGAGACACAGGGGTGAAACATCGACAATTTCTTAACTTCGGGCTAGTAATGAGAATTTTTTGATAGAAAACTCTCAAGCATGCACCTACTGACCAGGAAATATACGCCTATGGTGAAAACCGAATCAAAATTCTTACATTTATCTGAGAATCTGTCAGAATGTCAGAATGAAATGTGTTTAAGTCACACTTGTCAAAGTTTGGCAGAATTCAAACGTCTTACATTACGAAGAATTCGGGTGCCTGGTGCACTTCGACCGCCCGTTGTGCCAGATTCTTTTGCCACGCACCTGCAAACTATAGAAGCAACTCCCAAAGGATTACAACATGGGATTATTCAAGGGGCGGACCAACAAATTCCTGAAAGGCCGGCAACGCATTGGCGGTTCCTCTGGTGCTACAAATGTTCATTGGCGGACATCAGATGACCCCTGCTCGTGTGCCCGCTTTATTTAAAAAAAACTTTCATCCATTCGAGTGGTTAGAGTAAAGGCCTTGACTGTTCAATAATACCTATTCAAAGTTTACGATTTGCCACGTGTATCGGGTTTGATAACATAGTATTTATGGGCGTAGCAACAACCAACAATGCTATATTTAACTACCTGTGGCAAGATTAACTTTTGTTTTGGAAATAAACCTACGTAGGTAGTAACTTCAGCCTTACTACCACTTACCGTACCGTACCGTACTTTAGTATTTCATACAAACATTTTTATAGCCAACTACGAATAGCTGACGCCCGCGATTTCGTCAGCGTGGATTTAGGTCTCCAAAAATCCCGTGAGAATTCTTTGGTATTCCGGGATAAAAAGTAGCATATGTCACTCTCCAGGTCTTTTAATATACTCATGCAAAAAATCACGTCGATCCAAGGTCGATCCGTGTCTCCGATGCAACGTGATTGAAGGACAAACCAACAAAACAATTATTCCAAGATGGCTTACGCTTGACGACAATAATGATGAAAAATTAATTATAATTATTTTATTAAGTAAGGTAGGTAATTGCTTAGGTGGGAGCACGCTTGCCTAGAAGATACTTTAGTCCCAAAAAATGTTTCTCAATCAATTGGCTCTAGAAATTTGTCCCAAAAAGGAAAACTATTCTATATACTATCTAAGGTCACAGAATATATTACTATAATACAATGACTTATTGCTATAATAGCATGACATTAGCTACTATGTAGTTGCTAGTATGTACTACCATATAGATATCCTATGTACTTATTATTATTAGGCAACAAATTGTTTAAAAATAAAACAAAATCCAGCACTCCCAACTAAACCAATTAATTTGTTACAATAAACTAATTACAAACTTTAGTAAGGTCACTATAGAACTATTCAAATTAAATCATAGAATACATATTGCGACAGGTCGAGATGGCAATAGGGGTATGAGGCGGGGGGCGCCCCGCACACCCGCGCTATCCCTCACCGGGTTAGCGCGGAAGTGTGCGGGTGTGCTGGGCGTCCTGATTGCCACCTCGACCTGTCGCGTACTATGGTTATTTTCCACTGTAGGTAGGCATCGGTTGGCGCATATCGAATCACAAATAATAAATACGTACATGGCAACTAGTTACGCCTGTTTTTAATAAGCATGCAGATTCAATGACCTTTTAACTTTGTAGTAGCCTATATGTCGCAGCGGCATATACAGCGTGTATAACTATAACGCTAGCAAAAAGTTAGCGTTATTATTATACTACCTAAACACAGAAGAATTTTACTGTAAGCATATCAAATCTTTTAAAAGAGCAACCGCCGAGTTTCTTTCTGGTTCTTCTCGGTAGGAAAGGCATTCCGAACCAGTGGTAGATGCTCTTGACGATTCAAAAGTTGTAAAAGTCTGATTGAATAAAAATATTTTAAATTTGAATTTTGAATTCAATTCAATGCCAACAACCTTAATAAATAAATTGCCTTATTACCCGACTGCGGCAAAGCCAGAAGGAAGGTGATGATTTTTGCAGTCTATGTATGTATCTAAGTATGTATGTATGTTTGTATCCAGATTCTGTGTGTTCCACCGTAGTGCCTAAACTACTGGGCCGATTTAGATGAATGAGGTGTCAATTGATTCGTTGTAAAGGTCTGCGTGACATAGGCTATATTTTATACGAAAAAAATTGTCCTAACGGATCTTACATCAAAAAAAGTGGAGGTTTTCTGTGGTATCTTTTCAGTAATCTGTTTATCATCTGTCTTCATTTTTGCTAGCGTTCTGGTTGCACCCTGTATACACAGACACACGCCCTCGTTGTAATCTGTATTAATTATAATTTAATGAAACATCATTGTAATCTTTATTTCTTTTATTATTCTGGCGCCTCTGTTGGCTATAATTTCTAGGGTTCCATGCACGGTGAATGCCAAGGGGACCCTAAGTGCTATTACCTATTACTAAGCCTGCGCTATGATAGCCTAGTGGTTAGAACGTCCGCCTCCTAATCGGAGGTCGGAAGTTCGATCCCGGGCACGCACCACTAACTTTTCAGTTATGTGCGTTTTAAGCAATTAAATATCACTTGCTTTAACTGTGAAGGAAAACATCGTGAGGAAACCTGCATGCCTGAGAGTTCTCCATGTTCTCAAAGATGTGTGAAGTCTGCCAATCCGCATTGGGCCAGCGTGGCAGACTATGGCCTAAACCCTTCTCATTCTGAGAGGAGACCCATACTCAATAGTGGGGCGAAATTGGGTTGATCAGAGGAAGCCTGCGCTATCCCGCGTCCTTGTATGTCTGTCAGCGTGCTGTACGCTGTATTGTATCTCGTGAACTATAATATGTAGAGAGTTGAAATTTTCACAGAATGTGTATTTCTTTTGCCGTTATAACAACAAATAATAAAAATCTCATAATGGCGGTTATTTCTCGTATAGCACGGAACCCTTCGTATGCATGTCCGCTCACACTTGAGTTTGACCGATTTTTTGGCGAATGTGAGTAGTCTTTGAGCGATCATCTGAGAAATACCTAGCTTGCCTAGGCAACCTACCTATTAAGTAACTATCTTTTTACAAAACCAAATGAAATGAGTCGTGATTAGTAAAAAGAACAGATAGACACTTCCGCTTTCTAATATGAGTGAGTACCTACCCATGGTTATGGATTTCATCTCACCCGACTTTTTTTATTTTAAAGCTTTGAAAACATGATTTTGTTATGGCTGAGCTTGTTTCCAAAATTGATAACTTTGATAAATTGTAGAGATGGGCCGAGAACTCGTTTATTACTCGGTACTCGGCATACTCATCAATTTTTTAGCTAATCGTAGTTTGGCCGAATAACTCGGTCCAAATGCCGAGTATTCGGTCGTCAGATACCTACCTAAAGATAGTAAAATACAAAGCTCACGGCCTTCCTTTTGATTGGAGCCGGTTGGCACAAGTAAAACCGAGTAAAACTCGGTAGGTACTCGGTGACTTTGTACTCGGTACATTTCTAGTAAATTGCAAACTTGGTTAGTAAAATTTTACTGCCTAGGTAGGTTGTTAATTACAAACCAAAAAAATATGTTTTTTTCATGGGAGACTTAAAAGGCCCTGATAAAAATGCCTAAAATAAAATAAAAATAAATAAAAATGAATCTGCGGCAAGAAAAACCGTACAAAACTGATTTTCATAAAAAAGATGATAATGAACTGAACAAAGCAACCGTAACGAAGCACGTGGCACGTCACGTGTAACAATTACCAAGTAATTTTTTTACAATTACGCATCAAAGTTGGCAGACGACCCATTAAATGCCAATCCATCGTAGCAACCAAGCAACTAACTAAAGAAAAATCTACTCCACCTAAAGTTCCAATTCGCTTGACAAAAATATTCTAACAATATAGTATTTAGCTACCTGGTCAAACTAAAATAACCTCTCAGGCATTTAAGTTTAAAGTTAAAATTTCAATGAACTAGTGTTCTAGGAATATGTTATACAATACACAGTACATAATAGTATTTTTACCGTAGTCACGAGGTCGAAATCATCAACAGATGACCAGAAATATCGATAATATCTACAAATATGAAATATAGCATGAGTGTAGTCGATTGCCAAAGGTCCCGCCCTCTATTGCCAAACTTTGATGCAATCAATACCATAATCCTTCCGACTCACGATTGGCATGATACTCATTTACCACAATCAAATCCAATCCATCAGCCTGTATGCGTCCACTTTCGGAAATATGCTTTGTCAAAAGCGCGCTACCAAACACTGCCTTCCTCATCCAGAGACGCTAGGCGTGGGCGAAGTGGGCCCTCGCGCTAAGAAAATTAAAATTCAACACCTCTTTAAATAACTCAAAATTTAAAAAACCCCCGACACAAAAACCTCTGATAACTTTCAAACGGATGAACCGATTTTCTTCGATTATAGCTAAGAATACTCTCGATCAAGCCACCTTTCTAACAAAAAAAAAACTAAATTAAAATCGCTTTATTCGTTTAGGAGCTACGATGCCACAGACAGATACACACCCCTCTTTTGAGTCGGGGGTTAAAAAATAGAAAATGAAAATACCCTACGAATAACTCACCTTAATAATATTATGATCGATTTTAATCAAGAAGCAAAACAATGTTTTTTTAATAAGGTTGACTTGCAACCTTGATATTTAGTGCAAATGTGGTTATTTATTTATAACCTTCTATATAAGTACTTAAGTACCTAAATAAATAGGATAAAAATAATTTACGGTAAACCGGCCATGTGCCTCGTCGCGTCAGTCCTATTTTGTAAACAATCGGTCTCGTCAGGTGGGTTTCTAGTTTATAACTGTTAGTTGTTTTTTTGGGTAAGTAACGGGTAATGTATAGTTTTTGTTCAATAATATAATTATGCCCATGAAAAAAACCATTGATATAATCTTCCTAACGAATGAAAAACCGCTCAAGTCCGAGTCGGACTCGCATATGAAGGGTTCCGTATTTACAATCTTTAAGGGCTTTATCTGTACATTCTAAAACAGATTTTTATTTATTTTATGTTTTTGATTTATTGTCCAAAATGTCGAAAAAAATACCCGAGTACGGAACCCTCAGTGCGCGAGTCTGACTCGCACTTGGCCGGTTTTTTAAAGCTAAAGCAAGTTTTATTTAATTGCTTAAAATGTATATGACTTGGATAATTCAGGCTTTAGAGCGGTCGATAGTAGATACCTAGGACTTGGTGCAATAAATGAATTGACATTTTAGTATTCGAAAGTTGATCTGCATACAAAAAGAATCAATTATTCGTGGCGAGTAATAAAGTTTTTTTATTTGTTAAAGTCTTGTTAAATAAATAATAATTATTAATTACTGTTTATTTTATTCTAAAAATAAAACTATATTATACCTACCATACCTTTTTTACTTTTATGAGCTATAACTTATGAGTTATGACGGAACATTTTCTTATCGGAAAATATTTATTATTTATAGATAACCATGCATAATGCATCCAGTGTTATTGCAATTCCTTGTGGCCGGTTCACATTAATACAGTAGCATGTAGGATTTCAACTGAAATAGGAAAATACAAAAATCCTGGCACAGCGGCAGGCGCTGTTGTCCATATTATGTGCCCCGGATTTGTTTTCTGTGGCGCAATTTGGTTTATTTTTCTCATTGAGGTATTACTACTACGTATTTTTAACCCCCGACCCAAAAAGAGGGGTGTTATAAGTTTGACGTGTGTATCTGTGTATCTGTGTGTCTGTGTATCTGTGTATCTGTGTATCTGTGTATCTGTCTGTGGCATCGTAGCGCCTAAACGAATGAACCGATTTTAATTTAGTATTTTTTGTTTGAAAGGTGGCTTGATCGAGAGTGTTCTTAGCTATAATCTAAAAAAATTGGTTCAGCCGTTTAAGAGTTATCAGCTCTTTTCTAGTTTTCTTGTAGAAAAGAAGGTTAGATAACCGTTAGGTTCATAATATTATGTCAATAGACAAATGTCAAGCTGTCAAGATGGACGTTGCCTAAATACATAATTATTTATTTGAAAATGATGTTTTGGAAAACTCAAATACTTTGGATCGTCGGGGGTGTTATAAATTTTTAATTTACACTTGTCTCTAGTGTGGTATGGTGAGGCGCTTTGGAGTTTGGACGTCGTCGCTAGTACCACCCTATTTGATTTATGGTGGACATATAGACGGATTTGGCATAGAGCTATTATATAATTAGAACCTCGGAGGCACCTAAGTCAGCTTATTGACTCGTCATTGGGTTCAGGGAAAGTTGTTAGGATGATAAATGGATCACAAAGATACGGACATCTTTAGACTAGTTTTACAGTAGTAAATAGGAATACAAGTGTAAATTAAACCCCCGACAAGTGAAGATTACAGTAACTAGAAAAGAGCTAATAACTTTCAAACGGCTGAACCGATTTTCTTGGATTATAGCTACGAGTAAGAACGAGTAAATTAAAATCGGTTTATTAATTTAGGAGCTACGATGCCACAGACAGATACACAGATACACACGTCAAACTTATAACACTACTCTTTTTGGGTCGGGGTTTAAAAAGAATTCAAGGTGGACAGTCGAAACTTGTAACAGTCGCTTCAAAGTTATTGATTTACTCTTAAAGTCGATTTAACCATTTCAGTCAGCGATGGAAAGGCCTTACTGGATCTAGTGACTAGATTAATATAAACGGGCTGTTATAGCAGATTTTCCACCGTACATAAAAGGCGGCCTCATTACTAACAAGAATAACTAGACTACCTTCCTAACTCGGAATGGAATATCATGCCGAATGGCCGAAGGACGATGAGTCATTGACGCGACAATAGACGGATCGACTTTTCCAAAGATAATATTTTTCCGATCGACAGTTGGAATCAATCTGTCTAACTTTTTTCATCATCATGATTAACCCATAGCCCGCTCACGATTAGAACGGCTCAAAAAGAGAAAAGCTTAGGCCATATAATCCGCCAGGCTGGGCAAGTGCGGATTGGAAGACTTCAGACACCTTTGAAAAGATTAGAAAGAAAGAATTCTTTCTTTCTAATGTTGTTAGGAAAGAAAGAAAACGCATTTATTTGTTGTTGGTGTCACAGATACAAACAAAGCACAAATGTACATTTTCATCTGTGGCACCACCCCAAAACATAACTTACCTACCTAGTCATATACAGGGTGTTTGGTAATTAGTATATAATGACGACACGTACCCATGCCACTTTGATCTGATAAATACAATGCTGAAGTAAAATGACGAAATAATTTTTTTTTTATGACCAAGTTTTCATGGCCCTAATGTACCCTAACTCGCTGAGATCGTTGGCCTCGGCCTATCTAAAGATGGCCCATAATTATTTTTTTATAATTTTGTATGGAAATTTTTATAATTTTATTTCGTCATTATACTTCAGCATTGTGTTTATCAGATCAAAGTAGCATGGGTAGGTACGTGTCGTCATTATAAAATAATTACCAAACATTCTGTATAAAAAATATAAAAAAAAACTTTTGAATTCAACCATGAAAGTTTTTTCGGGCCTATTCCATTTAAATTCAGAAAGGGAATAAGGTTATGTAACATCAAATACCAACTTATTACCAAAGATATACCTATTAACTCCTCGACAAAGGAAATTGCTTAGCAAGCGTTCCTGTACGAACGAAGCCTTTGAGAAGCTGAAGTCTTTAAAACAAATTGGTTTAAGTGAGTCTTTACAAGTGCTAAACCCCTTTTGTAAAATTGCATACTAGTGATGATATTTATTTATCGATATTTTAGTAAGTAGTTTTTAACCGCCGACCAAAAAGAGGGGTGTTATAAGTTTGACATGTGTATCTGTGTATCTGTCTGTGGCATCGTAGCTCCTAAACTAATGAACCGATTTTAATTTAGTTTTTTTTTGTTTGAAAGGTGGTTTGATCGAGAGTGTTCTAAGCTATAATCCAAGAAAATGTCAAAAAAATACTCGAGTACGGAACCCTCAGTGCGCGAGTCCGACTCGCACTTGGCCGTTTTTTTTTTAAACTGAGAGTTTTCCATACCGTTCTCAAAAAATTGTGTGAAGTCTGCCACTTCGTACTAGGCCAGCGTGGCAGACTATGGCCTAACCCCTACCATTCTGAGAGGAGATCTGTGCTCAGTAGTTGGTTGGCGATGGGTAGTGATCATGTAGTGATGATGATGAAGCAAGGGGCAGGTTAGTTATTTTCCAGAAGAAACAGCTCTCAGTTTTGAATACAAGATAAGCTCGATTCCGATTGACATCACAATCCCACCAGTTCAGTCATTGTGTTGGAAAATACACTTTTTTTCTGCGATTGCGTAAATTCCCCGCGGATTCTAATTGTTTTTTGTTTGACAATGGAAATGGGGCAATATAATGTAGGTAGGTATGTTATCAGCTGCGGCAGACATTTTAAGTGGGTAGGTAAGATAAAATGACTTTGATTACAGATAAAAAGTAAGTAGGTAAAGTAGTTTTTAACCGCGAACCAAAAAGAGGGGTGTTATAAGTCTGACGTGTGTATCTGTGTATCTGTAAATCTGTCTGTGGCATCCGCGGGATTTTTAAGGAATAGGTTCCTTAACCACGTGGATGTGTGTAGTCGCCGGCTAGTACGGAACCCTACAATACAGGGTATATCTTTTTTTTTCCTCTCTCGTCTGGCTTTACAAAGATTAGCCAATGTCAAGTTTGTAGTTATTTGTTACAAGTTAGTTAAACTATACAAGTATGGCCCCGTCTGTGCCGGCGCTCGCCGACATACGCACGGCACCTTCCTTAGAGCGCTTTCCAGTCAGTTTTAACAAAAAAAAAAACACTCCAAAAAGGTAGAGCACGGCCGCCAGCTAACACCAACACAGACGAAGTCAGGGTATATCTACTAGATGAGGATCTTGTAGATATACCCTGTTATTAGGGTTCCGTACTCGAAGGGTGCCCACGGAACCCTATTCTATTGCTAAGCCTGCGTCTGCGCGTCCTAAATCCACGCGGATGAAGTTGCAACTTCGTCCGCGTGGATTTAGGATTCATCTAACTAGTGTTCACATGTGAACTGCCCCAGTGATTTCATAATGGATGAATCATCTTATTAGTCAGATCTTTTTCCACACATATTTTACAACGATGTTATCTAATGTTTAATTTGTTAGGTATGAATATGTATGAATCAAATCATCATAAAACATGGTGTTGTTATGGATATCTACTCATGTGGTTGTATCTTGTATGATACATTAAATGTACAGTGTCCGTCTACAAGTGTTTGATATAGGTAACTACGCCACGTCGAAGGGTAACATTTAGGATTTTGAGAGATGCAGGACTTTATTTTCAGGCTGATCGTCGGCGCTGACAGCTTTTGATATTATGTTGTGTGGTTTGGATCATCAGCGTGAGAAGAAAACCAGCTCATACATTTTGCCGATCCATTAACGTCACGTATAAAACGAATTTGTGGTTCCTAGTTGGTTCGTATACTTTGGCGGGCGATGGGAAGTGGTTGGGAACAGGAAGGTTATGGTTGCTTGCTCTCGAAAAGGTATATGTCCATCAATAAAATAGGTTGCTGTTCATTGTCACCCTACTAGCACCTAGCACGTGGGTTAGCGAGCTATTTATAGCGCATCCTATTTTTGTGATAATGGGTTGAGCGGTGAATAACACTCCATTGTACGGACGTCACAGCCAGACCCTCCTCCCTCATCCAGTAGCATGGCTCGGAGTACCGGAACGTAAAATCGCTTGGCGGCTCGGCTTTGCCGGTAGCATGGTAACTACTAACTATCCACGGCCGATGTCTTCCACCAGACCAGACCAGAGATTAAGAAATTATGAAATTCTAATCCCCGGCCAGAAATCGAACCCGGGACCTCCCACTAATAAGACCACAGCTCTTACCACTGCACCAGGCAGGTCGTCGTTAATCATGTTGATGATGATCATCAATTCATATTCATACTTCCATACTAATATTATAAATGTGTGTCTGTCTGTCTGTCTGCTACCTTTTCACGGCCCAACAGTTTAACCGATTCTGACGAAATTTGACACAGAGCTAGCTTATATCCCGGGGACGGACATAGGCTACTTTTTATGCCGGAAAATCAAAGAGTTCCCACGGGATTCCTAAAGACCCATCCGCCCAACCGATTTGTATGAAATTTGGTACCGAGGTAGCTTGCGTCCATGTTATCGACATAGACAACTTTTATCCCCGAAAACCTACATCCACGCGGACGAAGTCGCGGGCATCCTCTAGTTTAATATATATTATTGATAGCAATATTATATCAGAGTGAACTATGGCAGTATGACAGGGAATTCTGCAAAATACCTAGCGCTTCAATCACCTAATTAAACAACATCCTCATTATTGTTTTAATCTGTATGTGTAACAAACAACAATGGAAACATTATGGCGGATATGGAAACCAGGGGGAAATAATGGCGGAGCGTTTCCTCAATAACATCTCGTACTAATTGTATCTAATATCTATTATGAATCTCAATAAATGTAATAAATACAAAATAAGTACAAAAAAAATTAGGGGATCCTGAGGTACAGGTTTTGCAAACTTAATTCAGGACTCCCGGCACAATTTGTAATAACTCAAAATTTAAAAAACCCCCGACACATTAAAAACCTCTATAAGAAAACTAGAAAAGAACTGATAACTTTCAAACGGCTGAACCGATTTTCTTCGATTATAGCTAAGAACACTCTCGATCAAGCCAAGCCACCTTCAAACAAAATAAAACGAAATTAAAATCGGTTCATTCGTTTAGGAGCTACGATGCCACAGACAGATACACACGTCAAACTTATAACACCCCTCTGTTTGGGTCGGGGGTTAAAAAGACCAATTTTAAAAACAAATAAGTCATTTAATTATAATATGGTATACATAATAAATAATAGCAGTAAAAGCCTAATGATTATGACGTCATCGGTAGGTTCGGAGAGTCGATCCCGGAGAGTCGTTCGGAGAGTCGGGTTCGATCCCGGGCAGGCACTTCTAACTTTTGCGAGTTATGTTCGTTTTAACCAATTAAATATCACTTGCTTCAACTGTGAAGAAAAACATCTTCTTCTCAAAGGAATGTGAAATTTGCCAATCCGCACTTGACCAGCATAACGAACTATTGCCTAAACCTTTCTTATTACGAGAGAGCCGGCTATGGGATGACTAGAAATAATTTAACGTTTTGGCATGACGTTGCGTCAAAGCCGATATTATTATTATTATTTTATTAAGTAAGGGATTACAATTGAATAAGCAGTCAAGCGCAGACCCTGCAATAATAAAAAAACTTTAAATTACCTACCTAATAGAATGGGTAAACAATTAGATATACCTAGGTAATTACATTTTTTTTGTCTGCCATTGAACGATTGGTTGATTTAAATTAAAAAAATAACCCGTTCGACAAAGCCTATTATCAGATAGGATCACTTCGTTATCTATCTGTATGTCTGTCAAGACCAGTCTAAGGAATCAAAACCTATCGGGTACTTCCCGTTGACCTAGAATAGAAGAAAGGCAGATAGCAATTTCTTAAGGCCTAACTACATTTCAACTTGCGTGGTGGTATACGTCATATTGTAAGCTGAAGAAATAATGCATGTAATAGATAGATGAGTAGACACATGCACAAACGAGAGAATACAAGAGAGTTACAGCAAGTACTTACATTCCAGAGATTTGTGCATGCACTATTGATTGTGAGGCATGCATACAGGCATAGATACGTCTGGGTAGTTAGCGCATGCGTCTAACGCAAGTTGAAAGTGCATCAGTGTGGTTAGACCTTAAGAGTGAATTAAAAAATATGCCGTCTTTTGCGTTTTACAAAAAAGAAACTGATAAAGTCTAGTGACGTCAGCATTGTGTAACATTCGACTATTGATATGTTATCATAATAACACGGCTACTTATCGATATCTTGACTAAATTGATAAACCGTGGCGTGAGTTGATTGTTATGAGTTGAAACTTTGTAAATGGAGATCATTCTATCATCACACTAATATTATAAAGGCGAAAGTTTGTATGTGTGTGTGTGTGTGTGTGTATGTTTGTTACTCCTTCACGCAAAAACTACTGGACGGATTTGGCTGAAATTCGGAATGGAGATAGATAATATCCTGGATTAGCACATAGGCTACTTTTTATCCCGGAAAACTAAAGAGTTCCCACGGGATTTCGAAAAACCTAAATCCACGCGGACGAAGTCGCGGGCGTCAGCTAGTATTTTCATATTTTGACCGATAGCTCGGGTGGTATCGCTTACGTCAAAAAGCCTACCTTTGTAAAAAACTGGCCAAGTGCGAATCAGACTCGCGCACCGAGGGTTCCGTACTCTGGTATTTTTCCGACATTTTGCACGATAAATCAAATACATAAAAATGCGTAAAAATAAAAATCTGTTTAGACTATGTGAAAACGTAGGTAAAACCCTTTCTTATTATGATACCCCACTTGATACCTATAGTTATCTTACTTTGATAATTGAAAAAACTAATTATTATTTATAAGTTTTTTTTTGTGATGTAACCACAAAATCATAATTCATAGACCTACCTAAGTATATCTAGAGTTATACCTAATCTTCACATTTTTTTGTCCAGTTTTGGGAATATGGTAGAAATATAGCTGCAGGGGTCCACCGGCACCAGCTAAATTTTGAAAGTGGTCTATGAGAAATAAAAGTCTGGCAACCTTTGGTCTAAACGTTTGAAACATCGCGACGGTTAGTCAGTTTATCCTTTTAAATACGTATGGATAAACTCATTATACATGTAAATTGTATCAGTGCTGAATATCACATTGTTTACAGCTTATGAAAATCACAATATTGTAACAAACACTCATAATGCGTTGACGGTGAAGACTCCATTTCACTTGTTAAACAGGCATTTGTATTTTTATGAAGCGACAATCTTGATGCTTTGCCACCGTGACAACAGAGTGACCTGGATCATAGGGATTTATAATTGAACATTCGTTTTGATTAAGGCCATTTGATTCTCATTATGCAGCATTTTTTAGAATCCAAACAAACCAACAATAAATACAAGTGTAAATTAAAAATTTATAACACCCCCGACAAGAGCTGATAACTTTCAAACGGCTGAACCGATTTTCTTCGATTATAGTAAGAACACTCTCGATCAAGCCACCTTTCAAATAATAAAAAAAAACTAAATTAAAATCGGTTTATTAGTTTAGGAGTTACGATGCCACAGACAAATACACAGATACACACGTCAAACTTATAACACCCCTCTTTTTGGGTCGGGGGTTGAAATCCGGTCAAGGGCGAGTGGGACTCTCATACGAAAGGTTTCGTACCATTATACAAGAAATACCATTTCTTGTATTGTTTTGTGATATAACCACGAATTGACATTTTTCGGATTTTTCCCTTTACTTGTGCTTGGATAAGATTTAGCTATCTGCCCATGTTTGTAGATCAACAGGAAGTAACCTGGTAGAGTTGCCTGGTAGAGATTGCTCCAAGCAATAAGGCCGCCTTTGCACACAATTGTTTTTTCTGTTTTCTTCTTTTTGTGTTGTGTTACTTTACATGTGTTTTTGTGTGCAATAAAGTGTTCTATCTATCTATCTAAACGTATAGTTTTGATTCCCTTGACGGGATTTCACAGACACGACCGACAGACAAGAAAATGGATCCTATAAGGGTTCCTTTTTCACTAGACATATGGAACTCTAAAAACATGTGTGCAGTTCATACGGCGGCGGTAGTAGTCAAAACTTAAAAAAAAACTAAATATCACACTTAGATAGCTTTGCAAAGTTTTTTTAAGTTAAAATATTTAGTTAGTCGTCACCGTTTACGAAGTCTCTTGGGATCCCCCATCTCCAACATTTTTTATAGTGAATCATTATGAATCATTATTTTCCAAACAAATTAACAACTGCGTTAGCCTTCTCTGAACAATCAAAGCCACAAGTGTAAATTAAAAATTTATAACACCCCCGACAAGTGAAGGTTACAATAACTAGAAAAGAGCTGATAACTTTCAAACGGCTGAACCGATTTTCTTCGATTATAGTAAGAACACTCTCGATCAAGCCACCTTTCAAATAATAAAAAAAAAATTAAATTAAAATCGGTTTATTAGTTTAGGAGTTACGATGCCACAGACAAATACACAGATACACACGTCAAACTTATAAAACCCCTCTTTTTGGGTCGGGGGTTAGCATTTTCGATGAAAACTCTCAGTCAGCTTGATTTCTTCCGACATTTTGAACAATTATTATCGTCATATTTCTACAAATAATACACAAAATTATACGTGCGTCTAGATATAAACCGTCCTCTTGAATCTCTATTGGTGAAAACTGCATCAAAATCCGTTGCGTAGTTTAAAAGATCTAAGCTTACAGAAGGACGGACGCCGCCGGTAAGCGATTTTGTTTTATACTACCTATGTAGAGATGTAGAGATGCTATAGCATTTGAGTAATGAAAGTACATCATTTTTGAGTAATTAATCGACTTCGTTTTTCTTTGTACTCTCTACCTGAGGCATGTAATTTCTTGCTTGTTTTTCTTCTTACGAGTATTATGTACATGAATAACAACGCGCAATGTACATCACACATTGCAACACTGAGGGGGTGCAAACATCGCAAAAGCTGCAACCTTTTTAAGTACTAAAAATGCACACTAGAGTCAGAAGCATAGGGCGTACCATAAAAATATGTAAGTAGAGGTCACGTAAGCTATGACATTTGTTTTTTATTTTTTATTAATTCGTTAACTAGTTATGCCACCAGACGAAACTGACTTGCTCATGCAATTATTTATTCTTGCCCTAAAAGTACCTTACTTACATATACAACATCTGAATTTCATGCCACTTAACAGATATACCTACATTAGTACTTCTTATATGTGACATGAAACTCGGATGCCGGAATGCATTTCAATTTTTCAAAGCTGAGCGGTTTGTAACAGAAACGCTGAAAAAAAAAACATTTTATGCTAGTAGATTTGATGACGAATGTCGACCACAAAAGGATTTTCAGTAGGTATTGAAAAATGCGTCACGCCTGCCTCTTGCGATTCTCGCGGCTTTGGCGGCTCTTGCGGATCATTTAATGGTATGCGACTACCTTAATGCACTACTGAACGGTTCTTCGAAATATTCAGAAACGTTAACCTGAATTCGGACGCAAACTGCAAAGAATGCTTGTTTGCGTTTTACAGTTAACTTATCGGAAAATGTTAATGTTAATTGCTTAAGATAATATTATTGTAGTTGATTGTTGTTAAAACGATAAAATAAGTTTACCTACTTTTTATATGTCAAAGAGGTCAACAGAATAGGTTAATAAATTTAATCGCACAAAACAATGCGCACAACTGTGAAAAACAGTAGGTAACTGACAATCCATATCCATACTAATATTATAAATGCGAAAGTGTGTCTGTCTGTCTGTCTGTCTGCTACCTTTTCACGGCCCAACAGTGTAACCGATTCTGACAACATTTGGTACAGGGCTAGCTGATAATATCCCGGGGACGGACATAGGCTACTTTTTTATCGCGGAAAATCAAAGAGTTCTCGCGGGATACCTAAAGATACATCCACTTAACCGATTTGTATGAAATTGGGTACCAAAGTAGCTTGCGTCCCTGTAATCGAAATAGGCAACATTTTATCCCGGAAAATCAAACAGTTCCTACGGGATCTATAAAATTCAAATCCACGCGGACGAAGTCGCGGGCATCCTCTAGTTAATAATAATTTCTCGGTATCATCATTTCATCACTCATCCTTATCAAACGATCTAGACATAGGTCTCCTGTAGGGGCTTCCACACGCCACTTTGCTTAGCGTTTGTGGACTATGAGAAAGCCTTCGATTCGGTGCAAACTTGGGCTGTAGGTAGTTATTAAGTTCGCTACAACTTGAGTATTGATGCGATTGGCTGGCGAACGGCGGGTGCATGCGATTGGTTGATCAGTCGGCGCGAGTGCACGCGATTGGTTGATACGTCGGCTTTCGCTTCCCGGATTCGCCAACTTTCTCCAACTACGCTGCTTCAGGTCCAAGCTGTTTCCCGGGCTCTACAGAAATGCCGCGCCGCGCCGGGACGACTACCTGTTGGTATATTCAAGTGCTGGTACTTGTACGAAAACGCCATCATTTACAAGGCGGATGACAAAGGTCGTAAACAGTCCTAGAGCTAACCTTGAAAAATATACAAATATAGATAAGTAAGTAGGAATAGGTACCATTTGTAGGTTTTGTTGCAAGCGTGCATTGTTTGAATGCAGTCAAAATAAAGTAAACTGTTCAGACGTTAACCAGGTGTTCCGGCAAGGTCGGTTGTGTGTTACATAAATAATGTTATTTAATACCGCTCGACTTACATTTGCATGTCTGGTTATCTTGTTATGTAGGTACCCACCTAACCTACCTACTGAGTAGGTAAGTAAGTGGTTTACGGCATGTGATATACCTAACAATTTACAATGCCTGGAAGAGCCTCCATATTATTATCTAGACTCATGTGCTCCTAGACCCTGCGTGCGCAGTGCGCACCATACCAGCACCTCGAGATAGCACTAAAATACGTGTAATCCCGTTGGCCCCGCTAACCGTGTCCCCGTTAACGGGGACAGCGGGATTGTCTTGTCCCGTGGTCCCCGTTCTCTATTCCCGTTCAACGGGGACTGCGGGCTTTACCTTCTTGCCAATGAGCCATTGAGGTATTCAACAAAATATGACTGGACGTAAACAGCTCCATTTTTCTGTTTTCGTCACCATATTTCGAAATTTCTTTTCTTTATTTCGCAATTACGGTAATTGCCGGAGTTGGAAGGACACTGTAGTGTAATTATTACTATAATGTACTTGAGGGTATTTTGATAATAAATTAGTTGTTGGTCGCCCAGCCTTGTTTCATTACATGGTGACAGCGTGCGAGAGTGAAAAAGGATAAAATAAAGGATAATTATGATGTTATATTGAAATAATAAGTCATAATAGTATTAATAGTAAAGTGATAAATAAAAAATAGTAAGAATGGAGCACGCTCGACCGCCACCCGAGCTTAACATTGAAGGAAGTCCGGCCGCACGGGCCGATGCATGGTCAAAATGGTGGAAGCAATTTGAAATATTCCTCAAAGCATCAGGGATAATAAAGGAAACTCAGGATGTGCAGGCCAGCTTGATGGTAAACCTCATCGGGCCAGACGGTTACGAAATTTATTCTACATTCACGTACAGTAAGGGTGAAAGTGCAGACGACCTGAAATGTTTAAAAAGTAAATTTGATGACTTTTTTGGAACCAAAAAGGCTAACGTGACGATGTTAAGATTTAAATTTTTTACAAGAAATCAAAGCGAAGGTGAGCCTATAGGTAAATATGTAACCGCCCTCAGATTACTAAGCCAAGATTGCAAATTCGAGCAGCTCACGGATGATTTAATAAAAGATCGGATCGTATGCGGTATATCTAATAATGTCGTGAGAGATCGCCTGTTGAGGACGGATGATCTAAATCTGGCGAAGGCGGTGCAAATTTGCGAGGCTGATGAGGCATCCAGACATGAAAGCCGTCAAATACAGGAGGCAAGTACGAGCATACAGGTGGATGGAGTGGCCGGTCGGAGCGCTCGCGAGGCTGGACGAGGCAGGGATCGAGGCGACGGGTCGGGGCCGAGGCGCGCGCGCGGCTCCTGGCGCGACGGGGCGCGCGGCGAGGAGCGCCGGCTGGCGCGGCCCGTGCGCCGGGAGTGCCGTGCGTGTGATCGATGCGGCCAGGATTTTTGTGACGGGCAGCGTTGCCCAGCTATTCAAGCTATTTGTTTTACGTGTAAATCCCGGGGCCATTTTGCCCGGAGGTGTAAATCAGTGGGAAAACGGGTTCACAAAATAAGTGAGTGTAGTAAATCGGACAAATCGGACAGATCCGATGATGAGTTAATTTATGTGAATGTGATCGGTGAGGGCAAGCCGAAGGAATGGACTACGTTTTTGGACTTTATTGGTAAGCGATTAGAATTCAAATTAGATACAGGATCGATGATAAATATTCTGTCAAAATTCGATTATGAGGAATTAGGCCTTTATGTTAAAAATTTAAGTCCCTACAGTGGCCGTGTGCATTCTTACACGGGTAATATTGTGCCGATAATAGGACAGTGTTATGTATTAGTTAAGTATAAGCAAGTAGAATATAACCTAAAGTTTGTAGTGTGTAACATGAAATGTCAAAATATTTTAGGACTAAGTGCTTGTGTGAAGCTAGGCTTGATACAACGGGTAGATGCATTAGATATTGATAAGGATTATACGGATTTATTTAAGGGCATAGGGAAATTACCGGGAGTACACAGATTAACTATAGATGAAACGGCGCAACCGAGCATATGCCCAGCTCGTAAGGTCCCACTAGGGCTTAAGGATAAACTTTATAGTGAGTTGCAGCGTATGGAGGAATTGGAGGTGATTCGTAAAGTACAGCGTCCAACTGAATGGGTTAATGCGATTGTGATAACAGCGAAAAAGAACGGAGATATACGTGTATGCTTAGACCCGCGACCGTTAAATCGTGCTATTAAGCGTGCGCATTTTACTCTGCCGACGGTGACTGATCTAGCGACGCGACTTCGCGGGGCGCGGTTCTTTAGCGTACTCGATGCTCGCTGTGGGTTTTGGATGCTGCAGCTGGACGAGGTTAGCGCCGACCTGTGTACCTTCAGCACACCATTCGGCAGATACCAGTTCCTGCGGTTACCGTACGGAATAAGCTGTGCGCCAGAATTATTTCATTCGAGGGTGCGACAACATCTGGAGGACCTGGAAGGAGTCGATTCCTTTATCGATGATATAGTAGTCTGGGGTAGAACTCGCGAAGAGCATGATGTACGTTTAAAACGATTACTTGAGAGGGCACGGGATATAGGTATGAGATTTAATAAGGATAAGTGTAAATTCGGAGTTAAAGAAATAACGTACTTGGGCCATATTTTCGATGAACGCGGTATGAGACCGGACGTTAATAAAGTTAAAGCTATTTTGGAAATGCCTGAGCCTAAGGATAGAAAATCGTTGGAGCGGTTTCTAGGTATGATTAATTATTTATCGAAGTTCGTTCCTAATTACTCGCAGTCCGTAGCTGTCCTTAGGCATCTTTTAAAGAAAAACGCGGAATGGGTCTGGGATTCGGTGCACTCGGAGGCGGTGAAGTTATTAAAAAACAAAATCGCAACGGCTCCGGTACTAGCGTTGTATTCCGGCGAGCTGCCGGTGGTGCTGTCGGTGGACGCGAGCTCGGAGGCGCTGGGCGCGGTGCTGCTGCAGGGGGGCCGCCCGGTCGAGTTCGCCTCGCTCACGCTCACCGACACGCAGCGACGGTACGCGCAAATAGAAAAAGAAATGTTAGCCATCGTCTTTGCGTGTGAACGTTTTCATCAATATATATTTGGAAGATGCGATGTTACGGTACAGAGTGATCATAAACCACTCGAAGCTATTCTTGCAAAACCGCTTTCCTCGGTTCCCGCGAGGCTACAACGCATGTTGTTAAGGATTCAAAGATATGATTTTAAGGTCACCTATACTCCGGGAAAGTATATGTATATAGCGGACACGTTATCTCGTGCGCCGTTATCGGACTGTATGTATGAAAAATTTAATGAAAGTTTAGAGGCTCATACTTGTTTTATGATTAATAATTTACAGTTCAGCAATCAAAAGTTGATGCTGATAAAAAAACATATAGAAAAGGATAAAGAATGCCAAGAAATACTTAAGTATATAGTAGAAGGATGGCCTAGAAATAAATACGACGTAAAAGGGGATCTTAGAGTTTTTTGGCCTTATAGGGAAAGTTTTCAATATGTAGATGGTTTAATATTAAAGGATTATTTGTTGTATATTCCAGCAGCCTTACGAGGAGATATGTTACAGAGAATCCACGAGGGGCATCTTGGTATTGACCGGTGCAAGCGGCGCGCGCGTCAAGTAATGTTCTGGGTAGGCATGTCGCGCGACATCGAACGCGCGGTGCGCGAGTGTGCGACGTGCGAACGGTATGCGCCGGCGCCGCGCCGCGAGCCGATGTTGCCGCACGATATTCCGGATGTACCCTGGTTCAAACTGGGCTCGGATATATTTGAGTATAGAAAGAAGTACTTCCTCATTTTAGTGGATTATTTTTCGAACTTTGTTGAAGTTACCGAGTTAAATTCTATAAATAGTAAGTCTATAATAAAGGCTATGAAAGAACAATTCGCGCGACATGGAATTCCAAACGAATTACTGACAGATAATTTTTCGGCGTATGTATCTAGTGATTTTCAGGCCTTCCTTCGTGCGTGGGACATCAAACATGTCACATCTTCTCCCTTATATGCACAGAGCAATGGCAAAAGCGAACGGAGTGTCCGTACGGTGAAAAATTTACTAAAGAAATGTTGCGACTCAGGCGAAGATTATTATATAGGGTTGTTAAATTTGAGAACCACGCCACGCGAAAATATCGATTCGCCCGCGCAAATTCTGATGGGTAGGAGATTAAATACGCGGTTGCCGACATATCACAAACTTTTTGATGAAACGGTTGATCGTAAAAGAAACTACAGCGCTATATTGAAGCATCAACAAAAACAAAAAGTATACTATGATAGGTCAGCGAAAACCCTTCCACCGCTTCACACGAATGATAAGGTTGTGATAGTAGACGGCAAGGAACGCAAGCTCGCAAAAGTGGTTCAGCAGACTGCGGAACCTAGGTCTTATGTTGTAGAGGATCAAACCAGGCGTAAATATCGGCGCAATAGGCGACACCTGGTAAATAGACAGGGCGAACAGGCGTCCGAGGGAAGGCACAATGAATGCGAGACACGTGCAACGGAAAATAGTACAAATGCAGGTGAGTCCGGTACGGTTACAGATGCAGATCCCATGAGTGCGGGCTCAGCCGGAGCACCGTCGAAAGACGCTGTTCCACCGCAGGATTTTGCCTTGCCTCGTCGCACGAGAAGGGCTTGCCGTTTATATGATAAAAATAATTCAGAATAGTGTTGTTGCGTAGGTTGTTAGTGTACACCATTCTTATTTTATCTTATTTTATTTTACTCAATGATGAATTTTAGAAATGAATTATTTTAATTTAGTATAAGTACTACTAATAACGTTATTTTGTGTTGTGCATTTTTACTTTATATTGGATATGTAATAGAATGGTTTTATACAGTAACAGATTTTGTAATATGATGAGATGAATAGAGATATTAAAGGATATTAATTTTTATGCATGTCTCACACACACATCAATTGCTTTTCAGTATAGAAAAAGAAAGATGTAGTGTAATTATTACTATAATGTACTTGAGGGTATTTTGATAATAAATTAGTTGTTGGTCGCCCAGCCTTGTTTCATTACAGACACCATGTTTTCTTTGCGAAACACGTTGCCATATCGAGTTGGCTGTTCATGGCTAGGGCTACCAACTCTAAAATCTATAAAATAAGACAAGGAACTCAAAAATCCCGGATTTTATAGCATACTAACTTATGCCCGCGACTTCGTCCGCGTGGATTTAGGTTTTTCAAATTCCCGTGGGAATTCTTTGATTTTCCGGGATAAAAAGTAATGCGAATCCAGGATATTATCTAATCTCTATTCCAAATTTCAGCCAAATCCGTCTAGTGGTTGTATGAAGGAGTAACAAACATACACACACACACACACACACACAAACTTTCGTATATTTAATATTAGTGTGAAAACTCGGAAATAATATTACTGTGTGCCAATTAAAAAGGCGGCTTTTTGATATATTGCTAAAATTGTGCTTAACACTAGTCTTGAAAAGTATCTTACTCATTTTTGTAAAGCAAAAATGTTTTATCAAAATGCCAAAAAGCCACCTATTTAGTTAACACGGCAGAATATGTGTCTATTCTTTTTTACCTTTCAAATTAAAAAATCATTTTGTTATTGAATTACCAACGCGTATGAGGAATAGCGTGTGAAAATTTGAAACCCGGACATTAAGTGGAATTTACATTACGAAATTAGTGGAACGACATTAATTTCACTATCGATAATTGCACTTGTAAACGTCTAAAGTCTTACGAAATTAGATGCTGTAACAACCCAACCTAATATTATAAGTTCCTAAGAGATGCCAATAGATGGCGCTAGTTGTATACTGTGTCGCGTTAGAGTTCAATAGTATGCTCAAGTATAAGTATCTGCCTTATAACATTGATGAGCAGGATTCTGAAGATTCCGAAAGCCACCTGTACTCGGTACTGTCAGCTTTGAAGGCGCTTTGGCCCACGGCCGAACACCCTCGAACTACATATCGCAGCACACATTGGTTACGGGCGACTTGCTAGCATCGTGCCACGCGCGATCTTCTTGTCGTTCCACTCGTGTCAAACTCAACCTCTGTCCTCTGTACTCCACTTGTACTCGTCAATAAACACTATCTGTACACCTCGGAGTTTTAGTACCGTCCCAACTTCGCCCCTACACTACAAGTGGCGCCCAACATGGGGCATCCGCAACACTACAAGTGGCGCCCAACGTGGGGCATCCGCAACACTACAAGTGGAGCCCAACGGCAAGTATCCGCTACACTACAAGTGGCGCCCAACGGCAAGAATCCGCAACGCTGGACGGCAAAAAAAAGACGACTCTGAAAAACACCAACGCAAGCAGCTATGCCATTAGTGCAGTCCTACTGCAGGGGGAGGGCGAAGATGAGCGCCCTGTTGAATACGCAAGCCAGCAGCTGTTGTCACCCGCAGAAAAGAACTACAATACCACAGAGAAAGAAGCCAATAGGAGTCCACCACTCTTCAGCTCTTATGCCATGCCATAAACCAGAAAATACTGGAGACATACCTCAGCCAGTACAACCAATACGAAGAAGAGGACGAACTCGGAAGCAAGAGACACCTGCAGCTCCTAGAGGATGGGGTCGACCGAAAAGAGCATCTTGATCCTGTCCCATTCGCCGGGACGTCTTCAGGGACAGAGGGGGAGGATGTAACAACCCAACCTAATATTATAAGTTCCTAAGAGATGCCAATAGATGGCGCTAGTTGTATACTGTGTCGCGTTAGAGTTCAATAGTATGCTCAAGTATAAGTATCTGCCTTATAACATTGATGAGCAGGATTCTGAAATTTCCGAAAGCCAGCTGTACTCGGTACGATTAGCTTTGAAGGCGCTTTGGCCCACGGCCGAACACCCTCGAACTACATACCGCAGCATACACATTGGTTACGGGCGACTTGCTAGCATCGTGCCACGCGCGATCTTCTTGTCGTTCCTTTCGAGTCAACTCAACCTCTGTCCTCTGTACTCGTCAATAAACACTATCTGTACACCTCGGAGTTTTAGTACCGTCCCAAGTTCGCCCCTACACTACAATGCATGTTAAATTGCATTGCATGCTGAAATTAGACGTTTACACGTGCAATTAATGATAATGAAATTGATGTGGTGAAACGGGTGAAACTAATGTCGTGCTACTAATTTCGTAATATTCCGTTTGGTAAATATAAATTCGTTCCGTAAATTACTCGTAATATGTACGTTTCGTAAACTAGGGTAAATCCGGGGAAACCCAAACGAATGGCAACCCTGTTGTTGGCAGACCGCGAAACTTATGATTCACTCATTGTTTACAAAAATCCCTACAAGGTGGATTTGTTATGGTTATGACATTTTGTTATTCATGTTTGAATTCCACCTAAGTAAAGTTATTTATATCGCCGATTAGTTAAACGTTGTTTTTCTGCTAGTTTAACTGCGTACTTAGGCCATTTATGTCTATTTTTGATAACCTAAAATGTAAACAAGTCTTAGAATAAACATATTGTATGACTTGCTATTTACCCTGTCTCATAATCTGATCCTTTAAATTCTTAGAGGGCTTAAAATAGGAAAATATAAGTAGATACATAAAATTGACATAATAATATCGGTATTATGTACTAGACTATGTATGTTTGATCAAATACGGATACACAAACCGACAATCAATCAGTCAGGTCGAGGCCGTCTATCTTTTCTATCTAATATCCTTATAGGCTTATAGTGTAACAGCATTATCAAAAATTCTGTTATCAAGTTATCAAGGATCTATTAAATAGGGAGCTAAATTGCTCCTTACCCAATTTATTTTTAGACACATTTTACTTGTAATTTACTATTTATCTTCCGACGTAATTCCCGCACCAAGAACAATCAGCAATTAGTTCCTTAAACTTTTTTCCTTGGTTTTTTTTTCCTTGGTTTTGTGTTAAGGTGCGATTCGGCTAGCGCGTATAGACTTAACTAAATGCATTTTAGGCCCAGCAAAAGCATACATGCGGTTGCCAAACAGCTAGTGACAATGGTTACAGCATTAAAATAAAATTAGTAGGTAATCAGCTACTCAGTTTAACTGTTGTGCAAACTGCAAGTGAGCCTTTTATGATAAAAAAAAAACATCAGCTACAAACTAATTAGGCAAATAATTAAAAATAAATCTACAAATAAGTGAGTTCTAGAAATCACAAAGCTCAAACATTCATGCTTCACACTTATGTTATAAAGCCGAAAGTTTGTGTGTATGCATGTGTGTGTGTGTATGTTTGTTACTCCTTCACGCAAAAACTATTAGACGGATTTGGCTGGGAATGGAGATAGATAATATCCTGGATTAGCACATAGGCTACTTTTTATCCAGGAAAATCAAAGAGTTCTCACGGGAATTCGAAAAACCAAAATCCACGCGGGCGAAGTCGCGTGCATCGGCTAGTTAAAAAATGAAGACAAAACTAGGTAGGTACGCTTGTTTGTATGAATTGTAAGTATGACATGCATGCGCTCATGGTAAGACCGTAGGGTGTGGTAGTCCCTACAAGAAACGTATATGTCCAACCGTGGACTTTATCGGTTGATAATAATGATGATGATGAAACCAGGGTGGTTCAGTACCTGAGTTTAAATAATAGATAGCTAAATAGTATGTACTTTTATGTAACTTGTATCTGAATATTGGAACTTGCCTTTACATAGGTAATAGGTATTTAATCCGTAGTGACTGTGACCTTCGAAGTTCTTAGAAGTCATTCAGATCGTTGACTAGCGTTACTTAGGTACCTTCCTACCTACGTTAATAATTACAAAGCCATTATGTAAACCCCGTCACCCGATTATTGGGTTTTGCAATTGTAATTTGTCAACCTTTGAGTGAATACAATTGTTTTGTAACTTGTAACGCCCGGAAAACCCTGATAGTGATAAGATACAGCGTTAACTCTATTAATGAGTTGACGCGGATAAGGTGGTTTTTAGGGTTCCGTACCTCAAAAGGAAAAACGGAACCCTTATAGGATCACTTTGTTGTCTGTCTGTGTCTGCTATCTGTCAAGAAACCTATAGGGTACTTCCCGTTGACCTAGAATCATGAAATTTGGCAGGTAGGTAGGTCGTACATTCTCAAACAGATTTTTATTCATTTTTATGTATAATAGTATTTGATTTATCGTGCAAAATGTTGAAAAAAATACCCGAGTACGGAACCCTCAGCGCGCGAGTCTGACTCGCACTTGGCTGGTTTTCTTATCATTGAATCAGTTTTAGCTGCCTACGTCTTTTATTTAATTAGATATAGGGCTGTGAAGCGTTCTTTATTATTATTCTAATCCAGTATCCAATCCAGTCCTTCAGCCTTGTGTTGTGTCTATTGCTGGACAGAGGTCTTTTTTTGAGAGGTGGATGAGAAAAGGAGGAAGCTCCTTTTCTCATCCACCCGCTTCCCACACTATGCTTCGGTACACGGTTTTCACTCCCCGCCTCCCCGCAAGTCTGGCTCTAACGTTGCGTCCGTCGCGTCGGTTCTGCAACAGACATGACCCACTTCAGCTTAATGATCCTTTCAGCTATGAAATTATGCATTTATTTCACGTAGCATTGAGTAGTATGTGCCACTTATATTAGGTCAAGAGTCAAGACTCAACCACCGCGCGGTTTGGAAAGCAGCTTCTAATGAGAAGAGCCAGGAAGAAACTCAGCAGTTGCTCTTTTATTTTAAATGTTACAATATGCAATACAACAACGTAACTATTACACTACCTTATAGGCTGCTGAAAGCCTGAAAGCAAAGCCTCTCGTTTCCATGCAACCTTGCCATTTAGAAATTCATCAATTTATACCCAATAACCGCGACTTGCTAGGACAAATCTAAGTAAGTACTCTTTCGGAATCTATACGTAGATAGTACTAAACTTAGGTTATAGTTAGGTTATCTATACTTAGGTTAGGTACTAATAAATAAAATTAAAGTGTCTCTTTGTAATTTCGAAATAACTACCTCATATCAAGCTCATAAATTCTTATTTGAACTGTACTAGTAACTAAATCACACGTTTTTAAAATTTTTGTCTGTCACGAGAATCAAAAGGTAAAAAAGGAACTACAAAAATTAGAAAAAAGTCTCAAAAAAGGTACCATAGACCTATTTATTTTACTAAGCCCATGTTAGGTAGAAACAATGACAAAAGGTCACTATCTCAGTAGCTACAGTCGGTCTTATCTCATATCATATCTCAATTCACGAAAGGCGAACCGCGCCACGCGCCAGTAGGAAACCAGTGCGATGACCTAGAAACCAATACAATCACATACTCATTAAGTACCTACGTTGATATCGCGTATAAGGGCAAGGAGTTTACTAGATGCGCAATACGAACCAATCATTTGTAGATAAGGAATTTAATATTTTACTTGTACTTACGACTATAAGTAGGCTCGGCGTCGCAAATGACGACTTGTTATTTAAAAAAAACCGGTCAAGCGCAAGTCGGACTCGCATAGGAAGGGTTCCGCACTATAAGATAATTATACCTAACATTACTTACTTGTTAATCTTTTTAGCAGCCATTTTGAAAGTTTTTTTTTTATTTTTTTTAATGAAAATATTACAATAAAACTTAAAGCTAGCCTTATCTAATTACTATACAAATCATGCCCGCGTGGAATAGTGCCAAGAATACTGGCTGCATTTCCGCGTTGGACAGCCAGGCTGATCCGTTGCGCAAAAAATGAGCCAGCCCTTCTGTCACCCGATGAGGCTATTAAACGCGGTGAAATGTCTTGTAATTTTTTTTTTTATTATTTGTTGTTATAGTGGCAATGGAAAACACGCTGTGAAAATTTCTGTTCTCTACCGTCCACACTTCACCAGACCCGTTGGCACCCTACGGGAACAGACCTCTAATAGTTGGTGTGGTTGGTAGTTATTTATAAGCAAGAGAGTAGAAGTATTAAAAAAAAGTCCTGTCTCATTCGATATCTGTCTCATCAACGTCTAGCTCTAATCCTTGTACCTAGAAAGCAAATTCTTTTAATACTTACATATCTATGTTTTAAACTACACAAGAGAAAAGGCCGGATGTTTCAAAATTTCCACGGGAGTGAAAATAGTAATTGTTAGAAATACACCTAATATTATAAAAGTAGGCATACTGAAATAACAAAGGGTCATTGAATCAATGCGCATTCGTGATTAGTGTCAAAGGGAGGTGATTCACCTTAAGCGCGTACGAAAATATTGCCCGTTTCTAGAACTTGCTGGCTCGAGCCGGGTTCGTTATGATTGTAAAATTATTCCATTGGATTATTGTACGAAGTTTTCACTTGATTTCAAATCAGTAGGTGTTTTTAACCCCCGACCCAAAATGAGGGGTGTTATGAGTTTGACGTGTGTATATGTGTATCTGTCTGTGGCACCGTAGCTCCTAAAGTAATGAACCACTTTTAATTTAGTTTTTTTTTGTTTGAAAGGTGGCTTGATCGAGAGTGTTCTTAGCTATAATCCAAGAAAATCGGTTCAGCCGTTTGAAAGTTATCAGCTCTTTTCTAGTTTTCTTATAGAGGTTTTTGTGTCGGGGGATTTTTAAATTTTAAGTTATTGAAAATAAAGATATTTTATTATTATTTTTTTTTATTTTTTACACATTAACTTCCTAAGTAGTTACAAGTTATATTATTAGGTACATTTCAAATGCACTTTGCATGTGTGGCTGTGTACATTGTGTGTGTGCAAAATACGCATGTACACACATGCGCAAACGAAAAGCTAGCACTTCTCACGCAGATACATACATTTGTATGGATTAAAAAAAAATGGCTGTGACATAACAGACGGACTGAACGAAACGAAACTACATACATATTATAAGGAATCCATGTTTTGCTACGGAACCCTAAAAATAGCGTGCCAACGACATAAATGCACACGTGTTTTTGTATCGGCAGCTAATTAAGTGTTACCAAACCCAATTAGTTCGTACGTTTCTATCTAATAGGTAATTTGTTATGCAGAAGGGGTGATATAACTTATTAGCACACTAATTAATTATTATTAACTGAATTCCTCACGTGCGCTCGCAGGCCACACGTGGCCAACTCACGGGTCCAAATGGGCAGCTCATGTTAGTGACCTAATGTTTACTTGCCCTGTAAGTGTAAACGTGTACCTACCCTCGTGTTATCAGTTATCACGTGCAGTCTCGTACACGTCGTGTCCAATCAATTGCAGGGCGCTTCCTTGTTCCTGCATAACCAAAAATAATAAGAACTAGCTGATGCCCGCGACTTCGTTCGCGTGGATGTAGGTTTTTTAATAATCCCGTGCGAACTCATTGGTATTCCGGGATAAAAAGTAGCATATGTCACTCTCCGTCTTTAAATATAGGTATTCATGCAAAAATAACGGCGATCCGTGTCTCCAATGCGACGTGATTGAAGGACAAACTAATAAATCAACAAACAAACAATTATTCCAAGATGGCTTACGCGTGGATGTAGGTTTTTTAATAATCCCGTGGGAACTCTTTGATTTTCCGGGATACAAAGTAGCTTATGTGCTAATCCAGGGTATAATCGATCTCCATTCTAAATTTCAGCCCAATCCGTTCAGTTGTTTTTGCGTGGAGTAACAAACATACACACACACACACAAACTTTCGCCTTTATAATATTAGTGTGATTAGCCGCTCAGTCTTCGCACGGGTGGTCTTAAATTATTGTACACCTAGCCATCGAAATATACTTTAAAAAAACCGGTCAAGTGCAAGTCGGGTATCGCTCTTTTAGGGTTCCGTAGATAATTAGGAACATCATATTTTGGGTGTATTAAATATTTCTTTTCCGAGCGAGAACGTCGCAGTAAACCATGAAAGAAAAATCCAAAAAATGATCATCTGTTTAGGTCACAGGTTACGAACTATTTTATAAATTGTTGTTTTCAGTATTTGTTGTTTTAATACGGTATATGGTACGTAACATACCAACATTTCATATTCCTAACATTCCTAACTAGTTTAATTTTGAGATATTGCCCCCATTTCCTTATTTTTTAAGATAAAAAAAATCGTACTCCACTCAATGAATGAGCTTTAAACAATAATATCTCACATGCTAGTGTAAGAAAAAAATAATTTTCGGCTCCTTTTTCATGTACATATGGGATTTCTCATTCAATATTTGGTTTAGGGTCAATTTTCTACACCAAATATCACAATTTCAGGTTTGCAACTCACTTAGTCTACAAGCTACAGACCTGTGACACGTGGACAGACAGACAGACACCATAGTGACATTAATAGGGCTCCGTTTTTACCCTTTGGGTGCGGAACCCTAATAGGGCGCTCAGAAACGAATCGGGCCGTGAAAAGGTAGCTGACAGACAGACACAATTTAACATAACTATTTCATAATATTAGTATGGATTATTATTTATTAGAACCAATGAGGGAAACCGTATCGCGCGAGATACACGAGGAAATTTACAGATAAAATGCCATTTAAAAAGCATTTGACATTTAACTCCTACGCAGCAATAAACTATCGTCCCACTTATTAAACGCGAATAAAACGCGAAATGGCGCGCAGACAGACTGGCACCAAGTCTAGGAGTTATATAATGCCTAGTCCGACCTAAATCCACGTTCGGTATTGACGATCGAGATCCTTACTCCATATCACATAACACGCTGTAAATTTATAATAATTTGCAGCGTGTTACTAATTTTTTTGGCAATGTTATTAACAAAAAACCTTTTTCACCCATTTTCAACCCTTTCCGTGCACCCCACAACGCTGCAAAATCACACGGTAAGTTATCTTACCTTCTTTAAAAACCCCCTAAACTTTTATCAAGTTACTAATTACTTTAGGGTTTTGGCTTTAATGACTGGCCTACAGGCACGCAAGGGAGGGCAACGGCAGATAGAAGGTACGAGTAGCGTAGGCGTGTACAATTTGTGATACTTATAGTTATTTTAAGCCAGCGCTGGCCCAAGAAATATTAGCTGTTAACCAGCACATAACTCCGAAAAGTTAGAGATGCGTGCCCGGGATAGAACCCCTGACCCCCCGATTTTTTTTCTCATTATTATTATTTTATTAGTCATTTTAATCATGACTAACATTCCCCTTTCCCCTCCAACTAAGCGTAAACCTTGTGCCAGGAGTGGGTACGACAATAGTGCAACGGGTGGGGTTTGAACCGCCGACCTTTCGGTTTTCAGTCCGCTCCTATAACCGTTGAGCTATTGAGGCTTAATAATATGAATATGAGGCCAAAGTATTAAATCACTAGGCTATCAGGGCTCTATGGACGGGCTGGCCCTGACTTTAGCGTAGGCGACTAGCACCCGAATCTGGAACTTATATAATATAATATAATATAATATAATATAATATAATCCGATCTAAATCTGGATTCGATATTGAGATCCGAGGTCCATATTATCCAACGTCTTTGGCCTTATTAAATTCCGACCAAAAATAGCACGTGTTTGTTTACATAGGAGGCTATTGTCTATATTTGTGATAGATTCCCATAGATTTAGTAGGTCATGCAGTATTTTTTTAATTTTAATTAGTTCTTTCTACTTACGTATTATTATCGCTACAATGACCCAAATTGCAGTTTTCCATTTGCTGAAAAAACCGGCTAAGTGCGAGTCAGACTGGCGCACCGAGGGTTCTATACTGGGGTATTTTTTCCGACATTTTGCACGATAAATCAAAAACTATTATGCATAAAAATGAATAACAATCAGTTTCAGACAGATAGACAGACAGAACGACAGACATACATAGGCAATAAAGAGATCCTATAAAGGTTCCTTTTTTTCCTTTTAAGGTACGGAACCCTAAAAATCGGCTAACCCCCAAGCTATATCTCAGTAACAGTATATGACGTGTGTATCTGTGTATCTGTCTGTGGCATCGTAGCTCCTAAACTAATAAACCGATTTTAATTTAGTTTTTTTTTGTTTGAAAAGTGGCTTGTTAGCTTCGAGAGTGTTCTTAGCTATAATCCAAGAAAATCGGTTCAGCCGTTTGAAAGTTATCAGCTCTTTTCTAGTTACTGTAACCTTCACTTGTCGGGGGTGTTATAAATTTTTAATTTACACTCGTCCAGGACAAAAAGTAGCCTGTGTCCGTCCCCGTGATGTAACCTCTGTACTAAATTTTTTATCAAAATTGGTCAAATTGTTGGGCCGTGAAAAGCTAGCAGACAGACACACTCACATTAATAATATTAAAAATCTGTTTCAGACAGACGGACAGACAGACTGACAAACAAACAGACAGAATGACAGACATACAGTTTCATAGTATGGCTCAGTAGCTCATATCCTTTCTCGGGATACGAACCCACGACCAGCTGTTATTTCTTAGGTAAGTAAGTATGATCTTATGTAGATCTAGTCGTAAGAAAAACAAGACAATCGATTGGCATTCATACGACATTGTGTGTTTGTTTAGATCACGCATAGGTAAGTAAGACCATGTGCATAATATGACGTCGTTATTCGTTTCAATGATACCTTGAGTTTATATTTTTCTAGAGCTCTGGATTTTTCTAGAAACTTTATCCATTTAAAGCTCTAGACAATAGGATTATCTAAATGCAGTATAAACTCTTTATAACGATACTGGAGAGACTGTGCATTTTCTGACGTTATTGTGAGTTATCGTTAAATGGAGAGAATAAAAATCGGTATTTGAAAAAGAAAAAGTTTATTTCAGTGTTAGTAATTTACATTATAATATACTTGGCAACCGCCGAGTTTCTTGCTGGTTCTTCTCGGTAGGAACGGCATTCCGAACCAGTGCCACTGGTAGATTATTGTAACGATTCAAAGGCACTTGTAAAAAGTTTAATTGAATAAAAATCTATTCTATTCTATTGAAAAAACTTATTTGAACGCTATTATTACTATTTTATTATTATTATAGTAATAAAATACTTATTTTTGCCTTTACAATTTTGAACAAATACCTAGAGCTATTTATGCACTATTCTGGTACTGGTTTTTCTTTATTATTTTTTACGGGTCAAGAATAAAATGTTATGTAGTTATACATATATCAATATCAAACTGTGATATCAAGAATAAATTATACAGATAGGAAGATAAAGTTGAATATATGGGTACAATACACTTAGCTAATTAGCTTTTCTGTTTTTTTAAATAATATATTTTCGAACCTTATAAACTTGCTCCTTATAAAACATAACGGGACCAGGATCATGGGAACAAAACATGATAAAATGACAATAATAATATTAACATTAATAACATTCCACCATAATGATCCATATGCCGCATCTAGCCTCCAAGGACTGCGTATTCCCACAGAAAAACCTGTCTAGCCGTTCCTGTAGCCATTCAATAGGCATATTTTATTCATAGGTTGAAACTTTGTTAGGGACTTCGTCTGTGTTGGTGTTAGCTGGCGGGCGTGCTCTGCCTTTTTGGAGTGTTTTTTTTCGTTAAAACTGACTGGAAAGCGCTCTAAGGGGGTGCCGTGCGTATGTCGGCGAGCGCCGGCACAGACGGGGTCCATACTTGTATAGTTTAACTAACTTGTTACAAATAATTACAAACTTGACATTGGCTAATCTTTGTAAAGCCAGACGAAAGATAAAAAAAAAAAACTTTGTTAGTGTAATTTTTTTTATATTTTAAAAGATATGCATGGTATTAATAATTATAACATTTTCTATTCTGCGTCTAGTCGATATTAATTTTTAGGGTTCCGTACCTTAAAATGAAAAACGGAACCCTTACTACCCACTTTGTTATTTGTCTGTCTATCTGTCCGTCTGTTGTGTCTGTCAAGAAAACCTATAGGGTAGGTATTCCCATTGACCTAGAATCATGAAATTTGGCAGGTAGAGCTCTTATAGCACAAGCAAAGGGAAAAAATCTGAAAACCGTGAATTTGTGGTTACATCACAAAAAAATATGTTTTCAATACTTTGGTAATATTAGGTATATTTTTATAGGTAGTTAATAAAATAAATAATAAGTAGTAAAACCTAACGGTGGGAAAGTTTTTGTTTTGCTAAAAAATGATTATCGCTACCAACTCTGGCAAAAACCATAGCTTTTCATGAGTTCTTTTGAAAGCCGCAAGGAAACCTTGAAGGTTTTGTTTATAAACATAGGATTAGCTGTTGTTTATAGATTATCACGCGCTCCTCAAGTAAACAGTTTAAGGAAATACCCACTAGGTATGTACCTATGTTAATTTAATTCTGGATCAAGTTTTATTTATCCATACTAATATTATAAATGCGAAAGTGTGTCTGTCTGTCTGCTACGTTTTCACGGCCCAACCGCTGAACCAATTTTAATGAAATTTGGTACAGACTTGGGATTCATCCCGGGGAAGGACATAGGCTACTTTTTATCCCGGAAATCAAAGAGTTCCTATAAAAATAAAACAAAATACACGCGGGCGAAGCCGCGGGCCTCCTCTAGTGAGAAAATAAGATAAGGTGTATACCTGCTGTTTATATTCAGTTTGTTTGTATTTTTATTGCACATGTATAGTGAAAATAATGAATAAGATATAGATATAGGCTACATATCATAAAAAAAGACATATACCTACACCGATGCAAAAAGCATGTAAACACTGTCTCATCACTAAAAGTGATCTCTCACATATTATCATCTCATCGTTTACAAGTCAACTTTCAAGTCAAATCGTCAAAGACAAAGATCATTCACTCTTGAAATCACATTTTAACCCCCGACCCAAAAAAGGGATGTTATAAGTTTGACGTGTGTATCTGTGTATCTGTCTGTGGCATCATAGCTCCTAAACTAATGAACCGATTTTAATTTAGTTTTTTTTTTGTTTGAAAGGTGGCTTGTTCGAGTGTTCTTAGCTATAATCCAAGAAAATCGGTTCAGCCGTTTGAAAGTTATCAGCTCTTTTCTAGTTACTGTAACCTTCACTTGTCGGGAATGTTATAAATTAATTTACACTTGTCAATTTATACTGTCAATACTACTTAGATAAGTCTTTTTCATTGAAGCGAGGTGATAATTATTTTCGCGAACTTAAAATTGCGAAAGTAACGTGAGCAGATAGATGCCTATTCACTCTTGCTCAACTTTTTCTTTTGCGAAGATTAAAATTTCCAATTCAGCACTAGAGCACAGAATTAGAAATTTTACAAGACTTATTTGACAACAGTCAGTGTAACTTTCTCCACAATGTTCTTTTTCATAGTTTGATGTACCATCTTAGAAACTTCTTGTATTGCTCAAAGATTGCTCATTGATATCCCTAATCTTTCCTATGGTTTCATTTATTTAAAGATATAATTGCCTAAATCATTTTTATTTGGAAAAAACCTTACTTACTCCTTGCTCTAAAATCTAGATCTCAAATCTAGGAACCCACCGCATTATTATTCTACTGTACACCTACTATTATATTGTGAGTAAAGGCAAAAGGGTCTAAAGTCAAAACCTACATCATTGAAAATTATGACGCAGAAAAAGAGATTATTTTTTAATTTCTGGGTTGCTCTGTAATACGCATTCATTATCGAACTGTATGCGAAAGGATTTGGGAACCTATTATTATCCTAAGCGATTAACAGGGCTCTCTCCGTAACTTACTCCATACAATCGTAGTCCCAATTTCATTTGAATTACAATTACAGGGGCAGTAGTTTTAAAATTACAGGGGCTCAAAGATTTGTATGTGAATTTTTAAGACCGCGTAACTTTGAAACCGAATATTTTAACGGAAATCTGGAAAACCACACAGGCATAGATCAGGGCGCACGGCAGTGCCCCCGCCAAGACGAGCCAAACGACGACTGGGGCGCTACGTACCTTTTTCTCGAAGTGTTTCGCCGTATTTTATAGATCAGGGCGCACGGCAGTGCCCCCGCCAAGACGAGCCAAACGACGACCGGGGCGCTACGTACCTTTTTCTCGAAGTGTTTCGCCGTATTTTCGAATATTAGCTGTTCCCGGAACGTTTCTACAAAATTCCATTGAGTACGATTGGTTAGTATTCAATGAGAGACGAACTACGTTTGTATGGTGCGAGTGACGGAGAGACCCCCCTCTCAAAAGTCAAAACCTTCCGCATTAAGGAATACAGCGCAAAGAGGTTATTTTTCAATTTCTGGGTTACTTTGGCATGTAGATTCAGATAAGCGAACTGATAAGAAATACAGCACTGCAGTAACAACGGTCCCACGCTAGCTTGTGAATCATTTCAATGTTTGGTTAGAAGCATCATTTGTATTATTCAACTCCACAACCACAACAAATAAGTACGCACGACAAACAATGATTTCAGCAAGTCATCCGTTAATAAAAATGTACCTATAAAATTGAGCTTACTTGAGGGGTGCATAACGAGAATAAAGCTACATTGCCATACGATCGCAATCAACTCTGACTGTTTCAGGCTTCCACAATTGGCTAAAATACATATCTATGGCTAAAATGCACTGCTAGATTCCTCCTAACCTTCATCAATGGCTTCCGAATCTCCAAAGAAATAAATGAACCACTATAAGATCACTTCGTTGTCTGTCTGTCTGTCTTTTGAAACCCGTCAAGGGAATCAAAACCTACAGGGTACTTCCTGTTAACCTAGAATCATGAAATTCGGCAGGCAGCATTGTCAAGGTTATTGTCAGCACAAGTAAAAGAAAAAATCCGAAATCATTACGAATACATCCGAATTACATAATAAAAAAGTGTTAATTCTTAAACGATGGTTCGGTCGTGTGCGAGTCCCACTTGCAACTTGACCAGTTTTTTTTTTAATATAGGAATCTTAGTTAAAATGAGTGAGTGATGCAATATAGCCCGGTTTTCAGCATTATCCTTTCAGTTGCAATAAAATAACAACTTCGTGGGTATATAACCCTAGGTATATAATACATATATAGGCCTACAGTACGATTAGTTCAAACACTTGGCTCGCGGTTGCATCATAATGGCACGATGATTTCATCCGGCTCCCATCTGACTACTAAACATGCACCGGAATTAGGACGCATTGGCGATGCGTGTCCTTACTTTGTCTCTGTTTATTTATAGCGATACAGAACGTAATAACAACATTGAATTAAGGCTATCGAAGTTCAATCCGGATTCCGATTCGTCAGGTCTCAAGTCTAAAACAAAGTGCGTAGTTTGATGCGATGAAAGACAATAATAATTAATTTTCTACTTTGAAGCGTAGTCTGTCTGTACATTTTTTTATAGATATTTCTGACTTCTCAATGTCGATAGAGTCTGCTTTCCGAATGTGTGCACTGCAGTGGTTGAGTCGCAGCCATAGGTAGGTACCCTTAGGAGATACTAGAAATTGTTCTACATCAAATACCTACCTAGGATTGATTAACGTGATTCTAATTCTTAATCCTTCTCAAGCTCTCTATTTGTTTCTTCTGTAAAGGATTCCTCATAAAAGAAATATCTAAAGAGCTGTATTAGGTGACATATCTATTTTATTTTTATAAAAGTTGGAGCAGTGATTCGATTAAAGTGACTAACTACTTAGATTTTTCAGGTGCAAAATTTTTTTTTTTACTAGTGACCTACCTAGTAGTTTTGATGTGAAGATTCACATACATCATCATTATTTCACCGCATTTAATTGTCTTCTCCTTATGTATTTAAAAGGGGTTGGCTTTGGTTTGGTTTTGCGCAAAGAATCAGCCAGGCTGTTCAGTTTCTTGAAATTATTTCACGCGGGTATGTTTAGTAAGTAAGTATCTACAGCACCTATTTTCAATTAGGTAGGTTAGGTTAGTTAAACATTTCGTTGCAACAATTTCATAATAAGTAGGTATAGAGAAGAATGTTCAAAAGGAGGTCAATAGGATTACGGCACTAGGTCAACAGTTTTGTCCACTCAGATAATAACTATAGTTAGTGCATGCTATTTACACGTAATGCTAATTTTGCAAGTGGCATAGCAACTTGTTTGAAAGATGTAAATTGCATTTAAAATTGCACGTGTTGCATATTTGCACAATTATGTTTCAGATATGCAACGATATCGAATTTTGGAAAAATTTTAGACATTTGAGTATTTGTCTCGAATTCAACTTGATAAGAAAGTACCTACTTGCCTTGATTTTGATTGATAAAATGAAAAAGAAACAAATTAATAACTTAAAATTTAAAAAAACCCCTACACAAAAACCTCTTAAAGAAAACTAGAAAAGAGCTGATAACTTTCAAACGGCTGAACCGATTTTCTTCGATTATAGCTAAGAACACTCTCGATCAAGTCACCTTTCAAACCAAAAATACTGAATTAAAATCGGTCCATACGTTTAGGAGCTACGATGCCACTCACAGATACACAGATACACACGTCAAACTTATAACACCCCTGACTCTTATTGGGTCGGAGGTTAAAAAGGTCCAGTGACCTACTTTGATGTAAAAACACCCCATACTGAGTTAAAGAAATTATGAGGAGATGCTCTGTGAAACCCAAAAGTTTGTAAGGTCCCTTTGATTGACCTTACCATTGATCTTGCAAAGATTTTCCAGCAGATTTTTTTTCTTAATGATTTACAGAAGTACAAGAACTCAAATTTGCAAATGCTGAAGACCTTTATGAATGGAATGTAAAGTTAAGATTGCACGTAAGGTGACATACCTAAATAGTAAACAAAATAATCTCGAGGATAATTTCTTACATTGGCGTCTGGCGACAAGTATTCAGGCCAAGAGCAAAGGTGGCAAAGGTAAGAACTTAGGTAGGTGCCTATCTACAAGTTATTCACTCACTGTCAGCCTATAATTACTTTATTACTCGGTATTATTACGGTGTAAAGGTTAAATTTTAATGGTTTTCATAAAGTTATTTTATTAGCTTGGAATTAGGTTAATATTGATGTTACGAAGCCAATGTCAACCAACAATCATACTGTCATTAAATTAATAATTACCAGTTTCTTTTCATTAACTTTTTTTAATTGCTTAATGTCTAACTGACCTTAACTGAATATTGTTAAGTATATATTTTTCTACTTTACACCAAATTCTTAACTGCTTTATCCTCACGTTATTCAGAATTTAGAAAAAAACATTCAAATTCATGTCAGTTTTTTTTATTTAATTACTATTATTTTACTTTTTTAGTTTTAATTTAAGTACATTTAAGTTTATTTTTTATTAAAAAAAACTCATATGTTGATGTCAATAAAATGTTGTAGAAAAAAAAAAACAGAATTTATCAAATACTTACGCTCTACTTAGATGTCGGGTTTCATGAAATTGGAAAGAAAATACAGAAGTTCATTACAAAAACACTACATTTATTATCATGATGGCCTTACAATTTATCTTTACACCTACATACATAAAAACAACGGTAGCAAAACGCTTTGGTATTACAAGTTACAACATTGGTTTCACTCCACAGTTTATAATTTTGACATTTATCTTGTAACCGCACAGAAACACTACCACAGGCTGGTAACTCCCAAACTGTCCATGGTTCCGTCACATGGCATTCACTTTTTTGCAGTAAAGTGGCGTAGGGTTCACTGGGCGAACCTCTCGCGGACCGTGAAAACAGGACCAGCTGCTTCTCAGCGTCTAAACTCCATTCCCAGTTGTTTCCTCCAAACGCTCAAGGCTCTTCATCTTCTGACAGAGACGGTAGAGCAAGTTGTCGGCGCATCTTCTCCCTTCGCTGCGGAGAAACGGATTTCTGCCTCCTCAGCAGTCCTTCAGTGTGCAGGATGTAGGATCTTTCCGTTTCCGTTTCAAACGTCTCGGAATCATCTTCGACGAGGGCTGGTAAAGCGCTCAATTTCTGTCGCCTTTCCGCCGCACAATCGACTTGTCTTCCGCGGCACTTCTGGAGCGCGGGGTAAACGTCCACGCACAGCGCAGAGTGTGATAGTTTCACGACCATGATTGATAAGGTTTTTTTTAAGTTAGGGTTACGTGTGCTCTCAACGATTGCTGAATGCAGAGTGCGGGTTGGAGGTGTGCGCTACGTATTTATAGCCTCAGGGGAGGACTGCACGTGTGTGAGTTTTGGCGTCACGGACTGTATCCACTATCCACTATCCACGGAGTTGCCGCGGCCTGCGATTGTTCACGGTAAACAACAATGTTATCGTGGAACCGTTTTGATGTCACAATTAAGATCGTGTACGTTGTAGATACGCAGGTGGGCGAGTAAACTGGAACTGAAACAATGGTAAGGTATTAGGCACAACAAACAGACGTGGAAATTCGTGACGTCCAACGCTAATTTCTTTTTCACGGTTTCGATTTCACAATAATGTAGTTATACCAATTGATGTTTTGTGACCCTCCGTCATAAAGCCTTAAATATCTGCTTCCTTGAAGGCTGTACCAGATATTTACCTTACCGGGGACACAATAATATATTGCCAGGGTTTACTTTATTAACCGACTTCGAAAAAAGGAGGAGGCTCTCAATTCGTTGGAATCTTTTTTTTTATCCATTTACAAGATATTATTAGATACGGTTACGACTGCTGTTTAAGGACTAGCTCATTAAGTTGAAATGATGTAGTTTAAAATGTATTTCCACTGCTAATAGATATTAGATGCTATTGATAATAACTGCTACAGCCGGGGTCTCTAAGGCACTAACACCAAAGGAAAGATAAACAGCAAAATACAGACACTAAATGGCAAGTTCAGGTTGATATCATAATCAATGTAGAAAACATAGACAGAATATTACGTAAAACTTTTTTTTAGGACTTCGTCTGTGTTGGTGTTAGCTGGCGGGCGTGCTCTGCCTTTTTGGAGTGTTTTTTTTGTTAAAACTGACTGGAAAGCGCTCTAAGGGGGTGCCGTGCGCATGTCGGCGAGCGCCGGCACAGACGGGGTCCATACTTGTATAGTTTAACTAACTTGTTACAAATAACCTGTGCAAATAAAATAACTACAAACTTGACATTGAGTAATCTTTGTAAAGCCAGACGAGAGAGAAAAAAAACTTTTTTTTAACTAAATTGAGTTAAATTATGGTAACTACATTAATAACGGACAACAAATAATTAATCAATGAAGTTACAAATACATAATATTATGTATTATTTACATGCTAATGCAATAGACACACAAGTTCATTAAACATATTGATTTTATTGTTCAATGCTATTTGTTATTGAACTCTTTATCATTGTGGTGAAAACTGTAAACAGGCATTCATGGACGATCATATAATTACGTACAATTTCAATGTCTAACATAAATAATAATTAACTGAATAAATAAGGAAAATAAATGTGGACAAAAATATTATTGTGTATTTTTGGAACATCATTGTAGTGTGAAGTGATATTATTTTATAGGTACTCGGAAACTAGCTTTTTTGTGGGATTCTAGGTCATGTAACTAATGCTCTGTTTTTCTAGACCCAGCAGGGATTGGAGCCTTACTTTGATATGCCATTTCAGCAGGTTATACCTATCTATTTAATTAAGATTTCAGCTTTCGCGCCATGCGATTCTCGGCCGTCCGCTGCCACTACGAATAAAGTTTTTTTTTTGGATTGAGTAGGTAGGTAGGTGTATGCTGCGTAGGCCGCTACAGCGTCACCGGATGGTGGTGAGTGCGAAGCTTTGCCTGGGGGTGAGCCCTAGAGCTCGAGGGGCAACGTCCTCCTAAGCCCTAAGGGCGTCTCCTGTGAGGCTCGGACCACGGCTTAGTATGACGTTGGGACAAGGGGTAGTTGAAGCGAGCACCCCCGAGGCGGTGGCGTGAATCCACGTCCGGGTGACGTTGGAAATCGGGGACTTCGTCTTCGCCGGCGAAGACGCTGTGACAGGGTTGAGTTTGTGTATTGTCCTACAAAATAGGTTGCGTTGTCGGTCATGATTTGATCGTCGGGGACGTGCTTAGGGTGTTTTTTATCGCGGGGGAGGGAAAATTTATGTAGTTACCTACCTTTTTGTCCCATTGGAGGTGGAGACTGCTGGGGCGAGGATACGAATGGGCTTTGTGCGCGATATCGCATGTCGTCTAAGGGAAAAGAGTTGCGATCCACGCTCTAGGCCCTACATGGTCCAAAGGCTATCTAGTGCTATTCAGCGTGGCTAATGCTGCCAGGGTTGGACTTTTCGGAAAAATCATAATTATCTATTGTATTTAGATTAACAACTTATGTATCAGATGCTAGTTAAGTACTGATCACAGTATATGAGATAAGACAGGAAACATTATTACATTTAAATGCCAATATAAGATCTCTGAGATACCTACCATAGCAAAATAAAAAATTATGGAAGAAGTTCAGAAGATTCGTCAGACATATAATATGGACACCATAAGTCTGATGAATGCCGTTGGCAAGGATATTAACCTTTTTCCTCCATGCTTGTAAAATTTAGATTAGATTATTATTAGACCTCGTCAAATGCCGGAAAATACCATGGGAATTCTCTTATGGCGAGGAGGAAAACGGGTGAAATAAATTAATGGTAAGTGCTTAACTAAGATCATCAATATTTAGATTCCGATGAATGGTGCAACAGGAAAATTTTATTGCGACAACTGTCAACTACTTGCCTTACTAAGTAGTTTTTATTACAAGGTAGGCTAACGCTTGACGACAATCAAGCCTTTTGGAAAGCAATGATCCCAGTCTGTTGTGGTTCTGGGAGGTCGCTGTAGAGTAAACTCGCGCTGGAGTATGAACAAGTATGGGCAAGCCTGGTCCTTATCATCACCAGCCTGTGGACGTCCACTGTTGGACATAGGCCTTCTATAAAGAGCGCTACCACATCCGGTCCTCAGCCTTCCTCATCCAGTCACTTCCCGCCAAGCGCTTCATATCGTCGGTCCATCGTGCTGGAGAGTGTCCCACGATACGTTTGCTTATACGCAGTTTCCACTCAAGGACTTTCCGGCTCCAACGGCCATCGCCTCTACGACAGGCATGGCCTGCCAACTGCCACTTCAGCTTACTAGTAGTTTGGGCTATATCTTGATTTTCTTGCGGATCTCCTCATTTCGGATCTTATCCGTCAGGGAAACTTCTAACATAGCCCTCTCCATAGCTCGCTGAGCAACTTTGAATTTTTGGACAAGGCCATTTGTCAGGGTCCACGTTTCAGGGGAAAGTACTCAGTGTCAAGTAATTAATTAAGAACCAAAAACAATATTTTACGATCTAAAAGACTTTCAAAGAGGATCAAAAATATTCGTCGTTGTATTCAAGAACTCCGAAGAGACGTGGTCTGTGATTACTACGAACAGACATTTCGGACTTTTTAAAAAGAAAGCTAAAATCTGCAATAAATAATCATTTTAAAATCGATTTAAAAAATGTTTTTCCAATACCATCGAATGAAAACTTATCATAAGGTGTAGGTAGGTATGTTGCATAATGAGCAGTCGACTTTAAGGTGTCCTGAGTCACGTATGCTAATGTCCCGTGAGGTGATTTGACCTGATAACAGTTTCTGAAGATAGGCACGTATTTAGACAGCCGACTGGAGTCTACTAATCTAAAACTTTACTGAAATTAAGCCCTAAGTTCATGATTTCTATCATTGAATACAAACTTGAACACATAACTCCGAAAAATTAGAGATGCGTACCCGGGATCGAACCTCCGACCTTCCGAAAGGAGGCGGACGTCTTAAACACTAGGCTATTAACCCTTTTTTTCTAGACTATACCTAGTAATCCTATCCGCTCCTATAATCGCCAATTATATCTTAATAAAGTAACCATCTGTAGGTAGGTACACAGCTGCAGTCTGGATGCGAATCAAAATATACATATAAGTCAAATCCACACATGCAGAGATAATAACAAAACAACCAATATTATCCACAGTATCGGAAACTCCAGAAAGACCGATCCGCGAGCCGGGCGGTAGGTACTTAGTGGGCAATAAAGAGTGTGAATGATTGAGGGGTGTTTTACTTTCCTCGCCTCGGCCCGATTTGGGTTTGATTGCTTAACAGGACTCTCTCCGTCACTTACTCCATACAATCGTAGTTCCAATTTCATTTGAATATTAAGCAACCAAAGTCCATGAAATTTTGCAGACGTATTCTAAAAACTAATATTTATTCCCTGTGGTTTTTCCAGATTTCTGTTAAAATATTCGGTTTCAAAATTACAAATCTTTGAGCTCCTGTAATTTTAAAACTACATATTTTTAGAAAAATTTAAAACACCACAGGCACAGATATTAGTTTCTAGAATATGTCTGCGTTTCATGGACTTTGGTTGCTTAATATTCAAATGAAATTGGAACTACGTCTGTATGGAGCGAGTGACGGAGAGACCCCGCTTAACTGAGAGATTGGTCTGACGTCGTCGGCGGCGGGCGGCCCGTGACCCAATTCGGAAAAGTTTGATTTTCCGAAATGTTAAAGGACATGGCGTGATTTACGTTCAACTAATATTATCAGACATTTATTTTTTTCTGTAAACTTTTGGAAACTTTTGGCTGGAGCTTTTTTTGTACCTTTTGAGTAGGTGTATGACGAAGCGGCCTTGTGGTCAAGACCTTGGCATCCTTCTTTCTTCTCTCTGAAGAGACCCGTGCTCTGTAGTATGCCGGCGATGGGTTGAGGTTAAAGAATACTACTTATTTATACTAGCTTTTTCTCGTCGTGTCTATGTTGATATAGGTGGAAATTCTTTAATTTTCTGGAACAAAAAGCGTCCTTTTTTCCATCCCCAGGATGCAAGCTATCTCGGTGCCAATGTTTGACAATAACAGTTAAGGGAATAAGCTGTGTAAAGATAACAGACAGACAGACATATTTACGTAAGTATAGATTAATAATATTTTTTATTAATAAGTAAAGGCTTTTTTTGATGATTTTTACTTAGATAGGTAGGTTACTTCATACGAATAATATAATTTCCATTTCATTTACTTACCTACTTACTAACGAAATGATACAATATTCAGTGTAAATTAAACCAGCGAAAAACTAGTAAATTACTTGGAACCTTGAAAGTAGGTATTTCCCAGAGGTGCCGACCATTCAATCAATTTAAAAGTGCACTATAAAAACCATATAAAAACACATTGGGCAGGCTTTTATAAAGTAGATAAAGTAACTACTTAAATGATAATGGATGGGTAAATTAAGTACTTACTGAGACAGCAAAAAAAAGTAATGTTTTGCAATATACCCAGTTAGTTAGGTACTCGTAGGTAGGTACCTAATCTAGATTCATCTGTTGTAATAAAATCTTTACTTCCTAAAAGCAACAGAATAATTTTTTTTACCCGTTGTATTTTTAGTAGAGTTTCAAACACGGATGTGTAATGTACCTAAGAGATTATCTAGCAGCCCATGATTCTAGGTCGACGGCAAGTACCCTATAGGTTTTATTGACAGACAACAAAGTGATCCTATAAGAGTTACGTTTTTCCTTTTGAATTACGGAACCCTAAAAATCAATGAAATCATAATTTAAAGTAAACTCTACAATCAATTATTCCACTTTCAATTATGTAAATGTTTTAAACTGTTTTTAACCCCCGACCCAAAAAGAGGGGTGTTATAAGTTTGACGTGTGTATCTGTGTATCTGTGTGTCTGTGTATCTGTGTATCTGTCTGTGGCACCGTAGCGCCTAAACTAACGAACCGATTTTAATTTAGTTTTTTTTGTTTGAAAGGTGGCTTGATCGAGAGTGTTCTTAGCTATAATCCAAGAAAATCGGTTCAGCCGTTTGAAAGTTATTAGCTCTTTTCTAGTTACTGTAACGTTCACTTGTCGGGGGTGTTATAAATTTTTAATTTACACTTGTTATAATTTTCTTGTTTCGATGACCGATCCAATCCGTCCTAGTATTTTTTACAAACATCTACTTCGTTATTATGAGAACTCTGCCGTGCGACAGTTCTCAAATCAAATCAACATCTCTATTGTGTTATCTCAAAGGTCGGAAGAAGCCTAGAAAGATACAAAGGTATGTAAACCTAACGTAATAATCTTATAACATAATAATCTTCCTTCCTAAAAAATTCGTGTGACAAAAGTTTGTTTTGTTTGCAAAACTTACTAAAAGTTATCTTCAAAAGTGTTTCCGTCTTTTCTCGGTTAAACCAGAGTTAACTGTAGTTAAACCACAGAGTAAGAAATGATTCATAAATCTGTGAGTTAAACCGTAGACACCACACTATTCTTTTTGGAGAAAGACAGACTATCAGAAACGGACATAGGAATTTTTAGGGTTCCGTACCTCAAAAGGAAAAACGGAACCCTTATAGGATCACTTTGTTGTCTGTCTGTCTGTCAAGAAACCTATAGGGTACTTTCCGTTATCCTAGAATCATGAAATTTGGCAGGTAGATAGGTCTTATAGCACCAAAGCACACATAAATCTGAAAACCGCGAATTTGTGGTTACATCATTAAAAAAAAAAAATGTGTTTCAATTTTCAAAGTAAGATAACTATACCAAGTGGGGTATCATCATATAAAAGGGTTTTAACATTCTGAAACAGATTTTTATTTATTTTTATGTATAGTCTTTGATTTATCGTGCAAAATGTCGGAAAAATTACCTGAGTACGGAATCCTCGATGCGCGAGTCTGACTCGCACTTGGCCGATTTTTATCTGTAGGGACTGATACTGGAATTTTCGAAAATCTCACATTGACACGCATGAAGTCACGGTCGAAATCTAGTAAGATGTAAGTATACTTTGTGAAAATAATACTTATGGTTATAATGCATGTTGTCTGAGAGTTCTTCATAATGTTTTCAAAGGTGTATGAAGTCTGTCCATCCGCACTTGGCCACGTGGTGGAAATGGCCTAAACTTTTCTCACTCAGACAAGTGTACCTAAATTAGAAATTTATAACACCCCCGACAAGTGAAGGTAACTAGAAAAGAGCTGATACTTTCAATCGGCTGAATCGATTTTCTTGGATTATAGCTAAGAACACTCTCGATCAAGCCACCTTTCAAACAAAAAAAACTAAAATAAAATCGGTTCATTAGTTTGGGAGGTACGATGCCACAGACAGATACACAGATACACACGTCAAACTTATAACACCCCTCTTTTTGGGTCGGGGGTTAAAAATACCCCGGGCTCAGACATAGTTGGCCGTAGGTGGAGTGAAATTATGATGATGATGGTTATAATCCAGTAAAACCTACTTATTTATTCATAAAATATATTTTATATTAGGTTTTCCCTCGTATTTTACCTTTGAAACATTATAATGGTCGTAAATAACTCGAGCTTCAACCTAATTTCAAAGATTTTCACCGACGGAAAACGTATTTGGGATTTTCAGGCGATAAAAAATATACTTACGGCGAATTTTACGCACTCATGATCTGAATGTAAACTCTACGGAATAGATAAATCCATGATAAAACGGACAACGATCCTAAGGCTGGGCGCACATTGATTGCTATCCTCTGTACCTCTTTAGCAACTATAACCGAATACACATATATTCGATCCGCTTTGATACGGAATGCCCATTCAACATCTGTTTTCCCCTCCAATTATGTCCTTGATGTGAGTACCTTCATGTCAAGCGTGAATATGCATCTTCTAGGTAAGCGCGCTCCATCTTAGGCTGCCTTGAGCTTTTTTATTTACGCTACAACATAATACACAGGCGATACTTACCTAACCAATGTGCACCCAGCCTAAATCAAATACCTTTTACCTCTAAATAAAATAAAATTAATGTTTGAATCTACCGTGAAATTGCGTCAGTCAACCGTAGCTGATTTACTTGGAAAATCGTATTTCCAAGGAAACTGTTTGCCGTAGGCAGTAGCCACCTATAGATACTTACCTTGGCTTCCACCCAAGACGATGGCTAATGAAAACAGAAACAAACCACACCTTCTGATGGGGGATTCCACGCCTCGTCGATTCAATGGAATGGTCCCATCGTCATCGGGAATCGGAACGAAATCCACCCACGGCTTCAAACATTTATGTTCCGGTTTCTTATAAATAACTAGCTGACGCCCGCGACTTCGTCCGCGTGGATTTAGGTTTTTCGAAATCCCGTAGAAACTCTTTGATTTTCCGGTAAAATTTTCCGATAAAAAGTAGCCTATGTGCTAATCCAGGATATTATCTATCTCCATTCCAAATTTCAGCCAAATCCATTCAGTAGTTATAGCGTGAACGAGTAACAAACATACACACACACACACATACACACAAACTTTCGCCTTTATAATATTAGTTTGATCTTTCCGATTTCTTTTTTAATTTCAATAAAAAATTGATACCGTTTAAGTGTGGTGGATAATAATTATGTTGTTAGCACTTTCAGATTTCCTGTTTCTTCCTGTAATTTCTGTAGGCGTCTTCAATGGAAGAACGAATGAGTATGTATGTATCGTATAGATTAATTATTGTATCGAGATTTATTCTTTCGGTACCTAATCGTACCCAGTGCAGCGCTTGCAACTATGTTAAGGAAGATGCGTCAAAAGCTCAGCCAGCTCAGCGCACAAAACCTAAATTCAGCTAATACGTAGCTACTTATATCTATTAGGGCCGGCGCACATATGGCGGAGCGCAGCGCAGAGCGATTTCACAGTCAAAGTATTATCGACATTGTGCTCATTGAAATAATATCTAAAATAGATTGTGCATCCGTGCGGATACTCGCGCATCCGCGCGCAGTCCCGCGCGTGCTCGCGCATTCTCTGGTAGGCGTAATGTGTCACGCGATTAGAAAACTTCGCGGGCATGCTCTCCGCCGCGCTCCGCCATATGTGCGGCGGCCCTAAGTTTGTAAAGTCCTGCATAAATTTTTGAAAAGGTTGGTCACCATACTTTCACAAAGCATTACAGAGTAGATACTTAGTAACGTATAGGTGCAGAGTTGCAGACGGACAAACCGTACTTCCTGCATCCTTTGTTAGTGTGAATAAATAACAAATAACATTTGTTTATACTCATACCTACCTGCGGTTAAAGACCGTAGTCCGGACACCGTGCGTCGGCAAATAAAATAAATAAATAATATTTAAATTTCAGAAAATATTAAAACCATACCATACCATTATAGTAAAGTTCCAACGCAACGCAGTTGCAAAAAATGGTATAATGTCATGGTGGTATCGAATGGACGGTAATGGTTGCAACGTGACACGGCAATGGCTCGACAGGACATCACTGAACGCGCGCGTACGAGTGTACGATTACATGTAACTTTATTGTAATACGAAACTGCATGAAGCATTCTGTACTCAACTACACGTAACAACAATGAAGAGCGGCTTCTGCGCGAGTTTTAATGCCTTTTTAAGAGTTTCTTGTAGAGTTGGCGTCAGATAAAAAAACTCTAGACGAGGTATATGTATGTGGCTATTGTTATTCCGTACATCGTGTGAAGCGAAATGTTGACTACCGAACTAATAGCGCAGAAAAACACCGCTGTTATGCCTCACTTCGTACCACTAAATAGATCGATAAAATATAGTGCACAGGTTCATTGTTCAGAGTTCTTTTTACTTAACGTCAGCTGTACTAAGTGCAACTTCTAATTCTTCTTCTGTGTTGCACACATACCCGTCGCGCGTTGTGTGTCTGAAACGTATAACGTAATAATATGTTTTGTAAGTTTGTATTTGAACCTCTGTTTGGGTTTCCCTCATGTTTCAGTACAAGACAGGTTACTGGCGTTTATAACCAAAACAAATAAACTTTGCTGAGCGCATATACTGTTTGCTTCAATGTAAATTATTGGTAAGCTATAACGATTTTAATGCGTAATTTTAGGGAAACAGTAAACTAGTGTTATGTCTTTGTTTGTAGAACCAAAAGCTTTTAGTTGGTATCTTCTTAGAAATTTGTAGATAACAACTTTATTTACAACGGGGAGTGAATACCTACAACCTTATTCTTCTGCTTTTTCCTCCTTCCTCAATATATCTTAATCAGTGAACCAAAGTGACACCTTCAACTTTCTACTTTACTATCGTACGCAAGACATCGTCAAGGTCTGCAGTTTGCTGCCGTACATAGTCAAAATTCCACGGATACGTAGGTAAAGTCTGTTTGCTTACTTACGGTCGCCTTGGCTTCGCGCGCGCCGCTCGGCACGTGCCGTGGCGCCACCACGACTTCAAAAGAAACCGCGTGGGGTGTACACCCACAGGGGAATTTGGCATCTACCTACGTAATTATACGGTCGTGTTGTACGGAAACCACAAAGTTACGTTGATAACAGATGTCTCATCATCACCGTTTCTGGAGTATTTGTATCCCGAGGGCGTCCAATAAAGACAGCGCTGGTTTGAAAGTCGTGAACGCAGACCAGAGAGCCACTATACTAAAGTAAAGTGGATGCACAAGGCCGAGCAAAGTGGGCAGCAAAATGTAGAAAAGCGGGCCCTACCTAGGTGGAAAAAAATTTAAGTCGAAGAAGAACGGAAAACTTAAAGTAATAATATTATTATCCACTAGAGGATGCCCGCGGTTGCGCTCACGTGAATTTCTGTTTTTTAAAATCCCGTAGTAACTCTTTGATTATCCGGGATATAAAGTAGCCTATGTCCTTCCTCGGGGTGTATCCCATGTCTGTACCTTTCATTAAAATCGGTTCAGTGGTTGGACCGTGAAAACGTAGCAGACAGACAGACAGACACACTTTCGCATTTATAATATTAAGTATGGATTGTGTTTATTGTATTAGATTTGGTCAATTCACGGTAGCATTATCTGAGTTTCAATAAACGATAATAATTCTCAGTAAGATAAAGATCGTTCTAAGTAGATAGGTATAAGGTTGACAAATATAGCTTAGAATTTCTATTGTATTTTCATTATTTTCTTGATAATATCTAAAAACCTAATAAAAATATACAAGTAAAACATAGTACCTAAGTCCTAAATATCTAAGTAAGCATCAGTAAATTGATGAACTGTACCTAATCCAAATAATTGAGGGCTTGAACACACCCGCTGTTGGGGCTATTGTCGTACTTTCTTTCTCTCCACCTCTACAACAATTCTTTTACAACCCAATTATTTCCACACCACACTCCAAGATCCACTTCATCAAACTCAAAGTTTTACACAAGGGGAAACCAATAACAAAGGCCCTACAATCATCATTAAAGTCCTTCGCCGCGCCGAGTACGTGTTTGTTCGGGCTAATCTCAGAAATTACTATAAGTAGGTACGAATTTTCATACCGTTTTCGCCAATAGAAAGATGGATCATCTAAGAAAGTAAGGCAAAAAGGAAGAAAGATTATAATTTATAACCATATTACGAAAAAAACTAAATTAAAATCGGTTCACTCGTTTAGGCGCTACGATGCCACAGACAGATACACAGATACACACGTAAAACTTATAACACCCCTCTTTATGGGTCGGGGGTTAAAAATAAGCTACCGTACGATGACAGGTAATTGTGAATCAATATCGTCCCATCAGATCTTCTATGACCTTCATCCATTGCGTACAGTACGCTGCAAAAAAAGTGGAATAGTTATATTCCCGTACGAAGCTGGGGCGGATCGCTAGTTATGAATGGTTGGTTACTGATAAGTGATGACTTGGAACTCAATTAATAACACACATTACACGTCGAGTAGTTTATTATGTTCGAAAATAAGAGCGTCGAGTGGTCGTTATCAGTTCTCGATAACAGTGACAAAACAGAATAATTATTGACTCCTGACGATCTCTTGTGCTCAGTAGTATATATTCTGTTTGCGGCCTTGTTTGTGTAGCTTCGATAATCTTTTTAGTTTCCGTACCTCAAAAGGAAAAACGGAACCCTTATAGGATCACTTATGTTGTCTGTCTGTCCGTCCGTCGTGTCTGTCAAGAAATCTATAGGGTACTTCCCGTTGATCTAGATTTTAGAATCATGAAATTTGGGAGGTAGATAGGTCTTAAAGCACAAGTAAAGGACTAAATCTGAAAATCGTGAATTTGTGGTAAGATAGAAAGTAGGATAATATACCAAGTGGGGTATCATAATATGAAAGGGCTTGAACTGTACATTCTAAAACAGATTTTTATATATTTTTATGCATAGTTTAATAGTTTTTGATTTATCTTGCAAAATGATGGAAAAAATATCCGAGTACGGAACCCTCGGTATGCGAGTCTGACTCGCACTTGACCGGTTTTTTTAAACTTTCCGCTCCAACTAAGCGCAAAAGCTTCTGCTAAGAGTGGGTACGACAGTACTAGACTCAGTAAACAGAATCGGTTGAGCGGATACAAGCTAACATAAGAACGGATATACATACCTATAGGTCAAACACACAACCCTTCTTTGGACTTCGCCGCAGTCGGGTAAAAACTAAAATAAACTAAGCGTGCTTCCTGCCTATTTGCGACGGTCAAGCGCTACATTTTCATTGAATAAAGTTAACAAATACCTACATAATATGAATGGAAACAATAATGTAAAGTGGTCATTTATCACAGCTCCCGATAACACGGCGTAAACAAAATAATTATTATTTGCTATCGCTCAAAGTAATCCGAGTGACCACGCGACGGAAAACTTTCAGTTTTATGGAAGTATAGATAGTGGAAAGAGACGTCATAGCAATAATAATTGTAAATTAAAAATTTATAAGACCCCCGACAAGTGAAGGTTACGGTAACTAGAAAAGAGCTGATATAACTTTCAGACGGCTGAACCGACTTTCTTGGATTGTAGCTAAGAACACTCGATCAAACCACCTTTCAAACAAGAAAAAATCTAAATTAAAATCGGTTCATTAGTTTACGAGCTATGATACCACAGACACACAGATACACAGATAAACACGTCAAACTTTCAAACTTAATATGACACCCCTCTTTTTGGGTCGGGGGTTAAAAAGTAAGTGAAAAGATTATTTGGCAGATTTACTTTTTATAGCTACGTACCCAAAGGGTGCCAACTGCCAACGCGCAACGGGACCTTTACTAAGGGTCTACGCACATTGGAGGACGGGACGGCAGAAGATTTTGAATGTAGGTATGTATTGAATTTAATATTACCAATGGAAATAGATCGTAACAGACAGAGCGACAGACTTTCGAATTTATCTATGCTATCTAGGTAGGTATATCTATACTTCTATACTAATATTATAAAGAAGTATTGTTTGTAAGTTTGTTTGTAAAGTAATCTCTAGAACTACTAAACCGATTTTGAAAATTCTTTCACCAAGACCGCGTACCGGTAAGCTAAGTGTGGGACGACCTCCAGCCCGCTGGTGCGATGACCTGAAGAAGGTGGCGGGGAGCGGAGGACCGTGTTTGGTGGCTTGCTCTTGAAAAGACATATAGCCAGCAGTGGAAACATACAGGCTGATGGAATGGAATGGAAACACACCATTTTTTATAATATATAAAGTTATACCAACCAGTTCCGACTAAGTACAGTCTGCCTGTGCGTCTGTTACACGCACGTACGTCTGCAAGTTGCTAATAGGAAGTTACATTGACGCAAGTAAACTTTCGTATAAACCTCGTTCCGAGAACAGTAGCACTTTCGGCACAAGATCTTTCGGTTAATTTCATCTGTTACTTCACGCACCGCAGCCCGAGAGCTGGTGGAAAACTTGGAGGATGCTTTTGATGAAAGCTTCAACTCTACCCTACAGTCCACAACCTAGAATAAATAACAGAATTCCATATCCCATACAAATATTTCTATCAGGGTTGGAAAAAACTGTTTTTTTTTTTTTAAGGTTTAAACATCCAGTTTAAAACAAATCCAACAAACAAATAGCAAAACAAATGTTTACAATTTTTTTTTACTGTTACAAATATTTTTTTTGAGGAACAGAGATAGCTCCCGTCCTAAAGACGAAAATAGTTTCCGTGCAATTTTTACACAACCAAGAAGTCGTGCGGTATAGTGCCTATATAAAATGCCTAAAAATATCAATGCCGCTGGGTCTAGAAACTTGAGATTTTGCTTATATGTATTACTTACTCTATTTAATGTAGATATGCATTAAAGCAATTGAGAAATTACACGGGACATTTAAAACATAGGTATATCCACGCGGACGAGGCCGCGGGAATCTGCTAGTATTATTAATACCTAACTTGTTTTTAAGTCTTCTGAAATTTCGCACAATCTCCTTGACAATTATACTCGATCATGAGGTAATAAAACTCGAACATCGCGTAGTAACTGAAAATACCTTCTGACGCAGGTAGGGCGCCTACGTCACCGCTGAAACTTTACAGCTTGCGGAATCTGTGTTAACTGATATGATAACTGATAATAATGACGTTATCACATAAAATAATGCTTGAATGACAAAATCTACATATATGTAAGGTTTAGCGAATGATACGAGTTATGTGTTAAAATGAAAGACTTATATTTTTATTTTATTTGTACCTACCAGAAAGCTGCACCAATGAAGAGACAAGTGTAAATTAAAAATTTATAACACCCCCAACAAGTGAAGGTTACGATAACTAGAAAAGAGCGGATAACTTTCAAACGGTTGAACCGATTTTCTTGGATTATAGCTAAGAACACTCTCGATCAAGCCACCTTTCAAACAAAAAAAACTAAATTAAAATCGGTTGATTAGTTTAGGAGTTACGATGCCACAGATAGACAGATACACAGATACACTCGTCAAACTTATAACACCCCTCTTTATGGGTCGGGGGTTAAAAAGAAAGAAAAGGTTTAGGCAACACCCTAAAAACCTTCCCTTCTGCACAGAAATCATAATCTACTAGCTGATGCCCGCGACTTCGTCTGCGTGGATTTCGATTTTGAAAAATCCTGTGGGAACTCTTTGATTTTCATTCATAGCATATATTAAAATTTATCAGATTCTAACCTCAGTAACAGCTCTAATACGTGTATGTATACCTAACCGCCGAGTTTCTTGCTGGTTCTTCTCGGTAGAAACGGCATTCCGAACCAGTGGTAGATTTTTTTGTCGATTCAAAAGCACTTACGTAAAAGTTTAATTGAATAAAAACATTTTGAATTTGAATAACTATGTACCTACTTAATACAAGTAACTACGTGTTAATCCTATCAAAAGAGGTGTATCATAACTATAAAAGCAAGGATATTAAAAGTATGCCTTTCATCGCCCGACGGCCTATCAAAAGATAATAAACACTTGCTGGAAGCATTAAAAACGGTTTTTAATGATGGTAGAGCTACGTAAATCGTAAGAATGATTTATTATGATAATTTTAGTTACGGTCCACAGGTAAGCTCGTGCGTATTGACGAATGACGATGTTTTTTTTATTACCTATCATGTTAATGGAAAGCTACTGGCATGGATTATACGTTTTCAGTTTGATTGTATTATTTATGAATAATTTGATCAGTGTTTAACAAGATTGCGATATTAATTAATGGTCTTACGATTACAAAACGGCTGTAAAATTGACGCGTGGATAATGGGGGGGGGGGGGGGGGGGGGAGGATACTCTATTATAGTACCTACTCATATCGGGGAGGGATTGAGGAAGCCCTACCTTATCTTATGATCCAGGAAGCCTGGATGTGGAATGGTATTTACTTGGTTTCTGAAGCGACTTTGGATGGCTGGAATGAGGACTTTTACTGGTTTATGTGCAGAAACCTGCCCAGAAAGAAGAATGAAAGAAAGGAAACAATACTATCTGTCTGTCTGTCCGTCCGTCGTGTCTGCCAAGAAAACCTATAGGGTACTTCCCGTTGATCTAGAATCATGAAATTTGGCAGGTAAGTATTTTAGTTAAGTAAATGCTCATCTGAAGGAAGCGCCGCGCCGGGATAACTAACTGTTAGATAGGTAGGTATAACGGGATGTGTGGTACAGTTTTTTTTTTAAAGAATATTAGCCATGCTAATCATGAATAATACTGTCCTTTCTCCTCCAAAGCTTGTGCCAGGAGTGGGTAACAACAGTGCAACGGGTGGGGTTTGAACCGCCGACCTTTATTCAGTCCGCTCCTCAACCGTTGAGCTATCGAGGCTCTAATTTTAACAATAGGAAACGTTTTTCATACTTTCTTTCTTTCTAATACAATACTAACCAAAGTCATACAAACCCCAATATCACTTTTGCGCGTTTATTTACTAAAATTTTATCGTAGTGATTAAAGTTATCAAGCGTTGATGAATTATTAGGAAATTCCTTAGAGTACTTACCCAATTATTTATTACTAGAGGATGCCCGCGACTTCGTCCGCGTGGATTTAGGTTTTTAAAGATCCCGTGGGAACTGTTTGATATTCCGGGATAAAAAGTTGCCTATGTCAATAACGGGGACGCAAGCTACCTCGGTACCAAATTTCATACAAATCGATCAAGCGGATGAGTATTTAGGAATCCCGCGGGAACTGTTTGTTTTTTCGGGATAAAAAGTAGCCTATTGTCCGTCCCCGGGATATAAGCTAACCCTGTACCAAATTGCGTCAGAATCGGTTAAACTGTTGGGCCGTGAGAAGGTAGCAGACAGACAGACAGCCAGACACTTATAGGCATTTATAATATTAGTATGGATTATTTATCTTTCTACGTATCTTATTCACAAAATACTTATTAGTTGAACTCTACCTACATTATGCGTAGTTTTTAAATGGCAGTTGCTGAAAAAGTGCTAGAGTTCGATAAGAATATTCAGCCTAATATTTTTGTTACAGCTCCATCTAAAAGACAACGTTCAAACTGAAAGTGCAATTAACGGAAAAGAAAAGCCTTTGGAAGTTGCTGAAAAAGTGTTAGGAACCTACTTAGAGTTCAATAGAAAATATTTTCATCGCCATATTTTACTTTCAGCTCTATGGAAACTACAAGTACAACCATCAACTAACGGAAAAGCCTTTTATTTGGAAGTTGCTAAATTAACAAAACATTCAGCATACAAACTTAGTACAATAATTATAAATAATAATATTTATATGTTAACCTTGGATTATATAGTTTATCGACATATTAGTGGTTTTTAACTTATTAACTACGCACATTTTATCATATTTTCAATAAATTACGAAGTTAATATTAAGAGGCGAGCCGATGTTTACCACGTACATACAATACGTTTAAAATACAACAATAAATTAATAATAATCAGGCCCTGACTTTTGAACCCATTATGCATTTGCCACACACATCTGTTTTTGAACGTCTCCTTATCCTTTATTAGTGTGCTTCATGAATAAACATGTTGTTTCTTTAAAATAATATTGTAAGTATTAAACAGCTGTATCAGACAAGTGTAAATTAAAAATTTATAACACCCCCGACAAGTGAAGGTTACAGTAACTAGAAAAGAGCTGATAACTTTCAAACGGCTGAACCGATTTTCTTGGATTATAGCTAAGAACACTCTCGATCAATCCACCTTTTTAAACAAAAAAAAACTAAATTAAAATCGGTTTATTAGTTTAGGAGCTACGATGCCACAGACAGATACACACGTCAAACTTATAACAACCCTCTTTTTGGGTTGGGGGGGGAGGGCTAAAAACGGCTAGGCCATTGTCTTCAATATATAGCCAGGCTGCAACCTATAGAGTGTAGACTGCTACGCATAGGTTTCTTGCAAGGATGTCTACGGTCTTGCATCGCCTAGCCTGAATCCAGCGGCTTCCTGAAACTTGTTGTAGTTTGTCTACCTAGTGGAAGGATCTGCCAATGCTGCGTTTTCCAGTGATAAGTCGCCATTCCAAAACCTTATAGGTAGGTACTTATCGAAAAACCGGTTAAGTGCGAGTCGCGCACCAAGCGTTCCGTTCTCGGGTATTTTTTCGACATTTTGCACGATAAATCAAAAACTGCTATGCATAATTTTAATTTTTTTTTCTGTGATGTAACCACTATTTCACGGTTTTCGGATTTATTCCTTTACTTGTGCTATAAGACCTACCTACCTGCCGAATTTCATGATTCTAAGTCAACGGGAAGTACCTACCCTATATGTTTTCTTGACAAACACGACGGACGGACGGACGGACAGACAGATAACAAAGTGTTCCGTTCCGTATAAGGGTTTCGTTTTTCCTTTTGAAGTACCGAACCCTAAAAATTAGCCTATGCCTACGACTTCATCTGCATGGACTACGCGAATTTCAAACCCCTATTTTAACTCCTTAGGGGTTGAATTTTAAAAATCCTTTCTTAGCGGATGTCTTTAAATACTTAAAGCTATACCTAATTCGTCCAGTAGTTTGAGCTGTGCGTTGATAGATCAGTCAATCAGCTTTTCCTTCTGTATTGGTAGCAGCGCCTGATATTTTATTACAACAACAAGTATATTATAAAAGTTGTTGTCCATCTAGATACTATTATTATAAATGCGAAAGTGTGCTACCTGTCTGCTACCTTTTCACGACCCAACAGACGAAATTTGATACAGGGTTAGCTTATATCCCGGGGACGGTCATAGGCTAGGTACTTTTTATCCCGGAAAATCAAACAGTTCCCATAGGATCTATAAAAATCTAAATCCACGCGGCCGAAGTCGCGGGCATCCTCTAGTGAATTATATTTTCTTAATTTTCGCTTGATAAATGAAAGGCGTGTTAGTAATATAAGTTTAATAGCGATATAAAATATGTGTAACAAGTAGGAACATGCGCCCGCGCAGCGGACGCGGCTCGTGTATCAACGGCGGATGCTGCACGCGGACGACTTGGCGCGTTGGATCTTCTTCAAAAGGATCTGCAACAAGTGAACTGTTCTAGAAATTGGACTGATACAAGGAGCTCTTATTTCTCCTTTAAAATATATAATATATGTATATTAATAACCTCACCAAATAAGGATGATGACTATGTCATGAATGACAATGAATTTCTAAGAAATAAATTATTTCTTAGACATTTTTTAAAGTTTTTATCGATTTAACTAAAAAGTACATCAAATTACGTCAAATGTTTATAACGTACACCTGTGTATTTCATACAAGCTCCCTTACTTAGCGAGCGTTTTGACGTTTCATAAAAAGTCGCTGATTTGACTAGTAGCCATCATCCCTATTATCATGGTCTATCTTCCTCTGCAGGTTTCGCCTCTGCTCGGCGGCAGGTGGTAGGGGCTTCTTTGGCGGTCATCACGGGGCGGTAGTATGGAAGACTTGCGTTTATTTCGCGCGCTTAGGATTTTATTCAACAGTATGTGATTGTGCCTCTCTATCCCCGTAACCTATCGTTTGTGAATGGTATGTTCCTTTACTAATTTCTCCTTTGACCTTGGCTTCATGGCACATTTTAAACGTACCATAAAAAAAACCTTTGTTTCAACTATTAACTGTTCAAGAAATTGGGAAATAGGAGTGTTGCAGGGAGGTCTCATTTCTCCTCTAAAATACCTAATATATATGATTAAACTCACCAGATTATCATGGTCTATCTTCCTCTGTAGGTTTCGCCTTTGCACAGCGGCGGGTGGTAGGGGCTTCTTCGGTCGGTCATCACGGGGCGGCGGTATGGAAGACTTACGTTTGTTTCGCGCGCTTAGGATTTTATTCAACAGTATGTGATTGTGCCTCTCTATCTCTCGTAATCTATCGTTTGGGAATGACATGTTTATACGGCGAGTTTTTGGCACTGATACTGACCTGGAATATAATTTTATTACGTAAAAGATATTTGCTTTTTATTTACATATGCAAACAAAACCTAATCTAATTACAGATTACTGCACAAATGATACCCAGAATACTGGCTGCACTCCTGAGCTTAACAGCCAGGTTGATCATTTGGGCAAAAAATGAGCCAGCTGTTCTGTAATGCTCAAAATCCGTGCCTCGGAGAGCATGTAAAGCCGTCGGTCCTGCGCCAGATCTCTCTCCGGTCGTGTCGGATTTCCACCCCATCAGACGATGAGAGTGAGGGAATAGAGAGTGCACCAGTGTTTGCGCACTATAATATCTCCCGCACAGGTGGCTAAGCCACTCTATTGGCCGCCGTGGCCGAAAGCCGGTCGGGAGGACATTATTATTATTATAATAACGCGTAAATCCTACTACATAATATTATAAATGCAAAAGTGTGATTGTTTGTTAGTATGTCCGTTAATCAGACCGCAACAGAGCAATAGATCAATGTTTTCGCATTGATATAGTAAAGGACCTGAAAAGTGAAATAGAAGCTACTTTTCTGGAATTTAAAAAAAAAAACTAAATCGAGGAAGGACGCGGACGAAGTTTCGGGCATCATCTAGTACCACATAAAAATAATAAATGTACCTATTGAATCCTTACCCATAATCCGTAGATCTGCCAGAAACTGACCCTGGTTTTTGACTAGCACACTGCGACATGCAAGACTGGCTCTTTGACAGTTTGACAGAGGATTTTGACAGTGTCTTATTGACCTGTGTTTTACTGTTACCGTTGCTCACAATGGCTTGGCTCTTAGGCTTTTCTAACTCAATGTCACTGAGATCTGCTTCCTCGAATTCATCTGAATAGTGGACGTCGTCTTCATCATTGTTTTGTGATCTTTGTGACCTGTAATAGTTATTTGTTAATTTTTAAATTTTATTAGAAAGAAAAAAGATATTATGTAAGTAAGCTAACCACAGACCACAGTCACGTTCGAATTTAAACTCATACTTTGCACGATAGCGAGCAAAATGACCACTTTCCACACAGATTTCAAAGGGCAAAAGAATCCTTTATGAGCGATTGAGATGAAAATTATGACTTGAATTTCTTAAAAACAAACAAAAAAAACTAAAATAAAATCGGTTCATTAGTTTAGGAGCTACGATGCCACAGACAGATACACAGATATACAGATACTCAGGTCAAACTTATAACACCCCTCTTTTTGGGTTGGAGGTTAAAAAGAGGTGTGGCGTATGGAAGTCCCTACGAGAGACCTATGTCCCTTAGTGGATGTCTGTCAAAGTAGAAGTTACCTGTCATGCTCGTCATCTGACTCTGGTTCCTCGTACACACAAGTCTCAATGCATATATTGGGCGGTCGTTTCACCGCGTCCACGATGCAGCCCATCTCCGAAAACTCTTTCGTGATTTCATCTATCTCATTGTTGTTTTCCTCCTGGAAAAAACCGGTCAAGAGCGAATTGAATTGAATTGAATCAGACTTGCACACGAAGGGTTCCGTACCGTCTCGTACAAGAAATGACTTTTTTTAATGTGATATAACCACAAATTGACAGATTTCGGATTTTACCCTTTACTTGTTATATAAGACATTGCTATCTACCAAATCTCATGGCATGATTCTAAGTCAGCAGGAAGTACCCTATAGGTTTTGATTTCCTTGACGGGTCTAAACAGACATGACAGATAGACAAACAACGAAATGATACTATAAGGGTACCTTTTTTTCTTTTTGAGATACAGAACCCTAAAAATTAAAATATGAGATCTAGGATCTAGGTAGGCAAACTATTTACTTAAGGTACAATAAAGGAGGGTACATGGAAACAAAAAATACATACATAAGGGTTGCCTTGAGAACATTCTTGTTTTCTGTATGTGTTGTTGTTCTCTTCCTGGTAAAACTGTTTAAGTTTATATTTCATTCCATTACTGTCGCCAGATAAGTAATTTGTGTCTATATACTCTGTTAATTTGGCTACTTTGCTCTCAGTTAGTGACATTGTGTGAAGCGTGCTTGTAGAAATAAAATATGAGGCTCTGCAGCTAAAAATACAAAAATAAGATACATTATGCTACATAATAAATTTAAATTAATGTGCTTATTATATGCAATGAGAAATATAAAGGTAAGTACTTATAATCAATTAATTATTATTATTAAATGTTAGAGATGAATTCCAAATAAATGCAGAGGATAACTCTACTGCCCTATTAACTGTGCAAGATACTTATAATGATTTAGGTATGTAAATATAAGTATAAGAAGAATCTAATTAATACCTAGGTAGGAACTATCAAGACTGATATAAATACATGGACCTATAAATATTGTATAAATAACTATTTATTTTGCAAAATAGTACCTATTAGAACTTAAAACTTGATCTCTTAGTAAAATTCATAAATTAAATGAAATTAAACTGGAATAAAGCAAAAATAACAATATTATACTGACTACTAGCCCAGAGGCTACGAAAAATTTGTATATTTATTACTTTAAACTAGGGTAGGTAGGTACCTAATCTATTATTACCTCACGGCAAATTATTTGCGCAATTATACAAAAGAACTACTAATAAGCACAAATACAAAACTAGGAGATACAAATTACAAACGAAATTATCGAAAAATACGTAAATAAACTCGATATGTCTGTCAAAATAATTTTGTTTTAAGAATCTTACAAGATGTACGCCTCCTTCATAAGCAGCCAGATTAAAAATTTCACTCTCTACTTATATTTATACAACACTATTTCTTATATTGTGCAACGATACAAATAATTTATGAAAAATCAATAAAACTAGCAATATTCAATAACAACAAGACAACAACGGAACCAAACCAAACAAATATCCCGCCATTCACGAATCACTACACACTTCATTCACCAAGTGACACTTCATTCAAAATTACGTTTCGTTGAACGCATAGTAGATCAAATGAAAATTAAATAAACTTAATTTTTTATCTCATTTATGAATAAAACAAAGAGTGGTAAATAATATTTCACCAAATTTAAAAGTTTTTAATAAAATTCATTTGTTTATATTGAAGATTACGTGTTTTATTGTTTAAAATGATAACAAAGGCCGTCCAATGAATGAACAGCTGATTATATTGACAGCCAATTGACAGAATCGTCCTCTTGACGTTTTGACGTTTATTCCATATTCTCATTCGCCAACTCATTCATAAAATGTTGAAGAAAGAAAATTAAGTCTTGAATGGGCTAAGAAAATTCATGTGTGAAATAATGATTTTTCGTTAAAATTCACGAGTTTATTAGATGCAAGACGAATCTTCAAGATGGTGACTATAATTAAGAATCAGCTATTGAAACATCTCTCGAGGTAAGTCGATAAATACTTGTTGTCTTAGGTGTTAGTGGTTTATTATTTTTACAAGTGTTATAATTTAATAAAATAACAATGTTTAGGTATACAATTTGTTTCCGTCTAGGTTGTTGCTGTAACCTTGATAGACTCTTGTGATTTATAATGAATCAATTTTTTGTGCTCCAATGTAAATCTCAAATTGTTTTCTTACAAAAACCTGAAACATAATCATTGCAGAAAAATACGTCTAAAACAACACTATGTACGTAGAACACAACGTAGAATATTGTCCTAATCATTTCTCAATTATTTAAATAAGCAATGGCTCTTTTATTTTAGGATTACGTTTTTTTATTTATAACAAAAATATAATTTATTCAATTATATCTCCCTGCATTCCTTTCAAAGTAGGCCACAAAGCTTGATAACAGAGTGGGTTCTGCTATGCTTTGCCTCCTACAAGCTTCAAAATAAATTACACATTTCTTAAATTTCAATGTTTTATGATGTAGATAGTAGACTGGTACTAAATAGATTTCAGCCTAGTATTCAACCAGAGCTACATGCTGAATCTCGCTTTATCCATATCCATACTATACATATTAATCCATACTTCCATACTAATATTATCAATACAAAAGTGTGTCTGTCTGTCTATCTGTCTGTCTGCTACCTTTTCACGGCCCAAAAGTTTAATTCTGATTTTCTGAAATTCAGAAATTCTGACGAAATTTAGTACAGAGTTAGCTTATATAGCGGGGACGGACATAGGCTACTTTTTATCCCGGAAAATCAAAGACTTCTCACAGGATTTTCAAAAACCTAAATCCTCACGGATGAAGTCGCGGGCATCCTCTAGTTCAAAATAAAAATTAGGTGCAATGGAGATTTAAAATTAATAGTGTAAAAATATTAAACAGGTATTTAGCCAGTTTTTACTTAAAATTTGAACATATTATCATCATTATCTTAACCCTTCTTCAATCCACATACCGTAGGTTTCCTCTCAGAATGATAAGGTTTTAGCCCATAGTTCACCCCGCTGTCTAAGTGCAGATTGGTAGACTCCAAACACCTTTGAAAACATGGAGAATTCTCAGGCATGCAGATTTTTCCTCATCATGTTTTCCTTCACTATTAAAGTAATTGGTATTTAATTCCTTTAAATGCACATAACTGAATGTTACACATGTATTTCCAGCATCAAACTGCAGACTCCCTGAATAGGTGTCTGAACTCTTAACCACTAGGCTATCGCAGCTTTTTAACATAATTTATCAAAATACAAAGAATCCAAGTGGTACAACATGCAGCATGTGACATGCACCACCCACCCTCTCGCTGCTAAGAATGCAGGAAAAGCCAACAAATTATGCAATTGTGCATTAAGGTCTACATCTCCTGAGTATGCCCTGGTGTCAGATCGAAACGTGCATCGAGCGTGTTCTGGTGGCTTTCTGTAGTGTTGTGTGGTGGTACTTGAGGCTTGCTTGGTGGCTGGCTTTTCCTCCATGCTTGGCAGTGGAAGGGCGGGTGGTGCATGTTACATGCTGCATGTTGTACCATACAGACTTTTTCAGCCAGTACTTTTTAGCAGATTATAGCAAATTAAGCTTTTAATTCTTTGTTTATCATGGACTTCCACAAAGTAACGCATACTTCTATACATTATATGTAACAATAATAGTAATTTACCAAAATTCATTTATTAATTTTTCAGGTACACCAAGAACCTGTCACCAGAACAGATCTCTCTTTCGGCTCTCAGAGGATCCGGTGAGCTCCAGGACCTGACCCTGGACGAGGATCTATTAACGGAACTCCTGGAACTGCCAGGATGGGTGCGCCTGACCTCAGCCAGGTGTAATAGAGCCTCATTCAGGATCCAATGGACCAAATTGAAGACAGTTCCTATTGTATTGGTGAGAAAGAGAATAAGTTGTTTAATTTCTTAACTAGGATTTAAGTTTGACATAGGACTCTTGTAGGGACTTTGCCTCGCCACGAGCTTGCACTGCCTGAATCCAGCAGCTCCTTGCGACTCATTTGATGTCCATCTCGTCTGTCCATCTAGTGGGGGTCTTCCAAACTGTAAATTTTCTGAAAATCCTGTCATATTGCTCTCAGTAGCTCTAAGCCTAAGAGACTGTAGATCAAGAGAAATGTGGATCCAGCTAGCAAATTTTGCACGCCATTTTATGATAGACTAGCCGATGCCCGCGACTTCGCCCGCGTGGATTAAGATTTTTCGAAATCCCGTGGGAACTCTTTTATTTTCCGGGACAAAAAGTAGCCTATGTGCTAATCCAGGATATTATCTATCTTCGTTCCAAATTTCAGCCAAATCCGTCCAGTAGTTTTTGCGTGAAGGAGTAACAAACATACACACACACACACTCACACACACACACACACACGCTCACACACACACACACACACACATACAAACTTTCTCCTTTATAATATTAGTGTGATGTTTCACTCTTCAGAGGAGGAGCCACCAGCTAACACACACACACACACACACACACACACACACACACACACACACACACACACACACACACGCACACACACACGCACACACACACGCACACACATACAAACTTTCGCCTTTATAATATTAGTCTGATTGTGATATGTACCTACTTAATAATTTATGTAACATCGTTTTTGTACTTACAATCTTACAATAAATTAATATGAATGAACGACTAAAAAAATAAGTTTACAAATACAAAGTACATAGTAAAATCAGACTCATTTATGTTTTAGTTTGTTGAATCATGCTCTTGATAAGAAAAGTTCCATGTTATTCATCAAATTCCATGTTGTTATTTCATTCCGAGAAGAGACCTGTGCTCAGTAGTGGGCCAGCGAGAGGTTGATCATGATGATGACTTAATAGAAAGAGAAAGAATTCAATTCAATTCAATTTTCTTTACTGCCAATCTGAATTGTTGATGCTGGTAACCTGTAAATCAAGAAGTGGCAGGTGGCAACCCTAATGCGTATGTAGTTTCGGGCCGAATAAAAAAACAATTTAAATTAATTGATACTATGTGTACAATTTTCAATCTATAAATATCATGTGCAGACTTAAAACATCCGTTTGTGTACTTTGTATACAATAATGAGATACTCGTACATAATAATATGTAGTTAGTAGTTACTCGTAGGTGCGTTATCGATTTAAAAATTGCATGCGCGTGTTAAATCGTGTTCGTGCACTTAATGTAATCTATTGTTTGCATAGTATGTATGTTACAAGGTGGGTTTAAGGTCGGTGTAAACTTAGACGCCATGTAAATATTCGCTGTGCGTCGTATCCCTAATTGTTGAGGGTCGTGACCCATTCCACTAATCAATTGTAATGGTAGGAGTTTTCTTGGGATAATAATGCGGTGGCTTCGGAAGACGAGATTTTCGACTCTTAAGTTTTACAGCTATTAGGTGATGTCAATGGTAATAACCGGGACCGACGGCTTAATGTACTCTTCGAGCACGAGGAAACGACAAAGCTAAATCCATATCTCCAAAGTCAGTCACGCATCGAGTTACCGACTTCAGTCAACGTTGCTTAACAATCGCAATCGTTTTGTAATCAATCAATCAATCAATCAATCAATCAATCAATCAATCAATCAAATTACATGTATGTAATTACATGTATCATCATTATCAACATATTGCTGGTTCATTTCTGAGCATCGACCTTCTCTCAATATGTTTTTGGCTTCAATTTACCACATTGTCCAAGTGTGGATTAATGGAACACTTCACACGCCTTTGAGAACATTATGGAGAATGTTCAGCTCAGGCATGCAGATTTCCTCACGATGTTTTCCTTGCTCATGTCTCTAAAAATCGCAATCCGCATTTAGAAAAGACGATTATCACCAAAAAAATTTATTTGTTCCAGAATCTAGACGAAGTGAGCATAGCACTGGAAGTATGCGAGGAGCCACGCACTATGCACGCGAGCGCGGCGGCAGCTATGCCTATACCGGGCAAATATAGCTACATACATAAGGTAAATCCTCACCTTATACATAACGAGAAATCCATACTAATATTATAACAGCGAATGTGGGTCTATCTGTTTTCTACCTTTTAAGGCCTCATTTAGACGAGAGCTTTTATAACGAGACGTTATAACATATATGTTTTCCTAAGTATCTGATCACACGTAAAAAAGCGTTCACGTGTGATCAGATACTTGGGAATATATTTGTTCTACTTGGACGCTTTTTTAATGGACGTTAAAAAAGCTCTCGTTTAAATGAGGCCTAACTGCCCATCCCTCGGACCGAATTTGGTACATATTATGTTGATGGATAACAGGAGAGATTGGAAGAAGACATGTGTTGCTGACCCCATGTAATGTGGGAAAAGGTGAGGAAGAAAAGTTGATAGCTTGCATCCTGGTAAAGGATATAGGCTACTCTTTGTCCCGGAAAATCAAAGAGTTCTCAAGGCACTTCATAGAAATGTTTTTCATACAAAATTTCTTTATTGTTTTTAATTACTGTAAAGTTTAGTCCTTTGTTATATTAGGTAAAGTAGTTTGTTCATATTGTGTCACCCTAATTTTATTGCTAAGCTATGGATAGTGTACTTCTTTATATATTTGCCAATATTGTTTGGTAGATATAAGTTATAGTTTTAATACATTATATGTAATTGTTTACTGTCCCAGATTTAAAAATAAAAAATAAAAAAAATGATCCCACGTCGACGAAGTTGCCGGCATCATCTATTTGGTTCAGTATTTCATCTATTTGTTGCAGGTAATAGACGGAATCTCGGTAGCTGTGAATCAAGTGCAAATAGACTTCAAATGTGATGCGTTCACCAGTAGTGTTCAGGTAAATATATCTTTTATATACATACAAGTAATTTTCATACTTATATTATAGGTATCCATTAAGCCGGTTGCGTCAAAATATTGTCCATGGACCGTTCACTATAACTTGACCCCTAACGTTATATTGTCGTCATTGCAAATCACACAATAATAACCCTAAATTCAAAGGAATAAAGCAAAAAAAGCAATGGTGCCAACATGACAGCAGATGACAAGTCATAGCGAACGGATTGTATGCCGCGACGAATTATCAAAATTAGTTGAGCCGTTGAGTGTTTACGAGAAGACATAGGAACGGACAAACATACAGGTGAAAAACAACCCTCCTTTGTAATAGTAAATTGTTCTAACAAAATTACAGAACTTTTGAAAATTACGAGAGCGTAGCGAGCTTAAAATCTTTTTTGTCAAGTTTATTTACTTTTCCATAATATGTCGTTTTGATGTGACCTTTCAAATTGACCTTTAGATCTCGAGGGTGACCGTGGAGTCGCGTACGCCTGAAGGTCGGAAAGGTGACTTAAGACTGACTAGAATCAAATCTCCCGACACTGGACAACTACTTATATTTAAGGTAAGATAGGAATTACAGTAAAAAAGTATCTAATCTAAATTATTCTCGCTTGACTGAAATGTATGCAGGAAGAACTCATATGAAGAAAAGACGTCTAATTATTTTCTTAGGAGTTCTTCCTCAAGTCAAAGCCAAATAATTTATTCAAAATAGGTAACATTGTACATTTTTTGATTGATAAAAAAATGTCTAGAATTAATACAATTGTATTGTTTAGGACTTGGCTAAGTCATATTTGTTAAAGTGTACTGATTCTTTCACAATTATTGAACACGAGATGATTCCCGCGACATCGTACGCGTGGATGTAAATTTTTTAAAACCCCGTGGGAACTCTGTGATTTTCTGGGATAAAAAGTTGCCTATGTCAATTTCCGGGACGCAGGCTACCTCTGAACCAAATTTCATACGAATCGGTTTAACGGATGAACCTTTAGGAATTCCGTGGAAACTCTTTGATTTTTTGGGATAAAAATATATAGCCTATGTCCATGTCCAAGATGTTAGCTAACTCTGTACCGAATTTCATAAAAATCGGTTAAACTGTTGGCCTTGAAAAGCTAGCAGACAGACAGACACACTTTCGCATTTATAATATTACCATGGAGGTTAGAATGTATGAGGAAACTTGGTAACCACAGCATCTTAATTTTCCTGTATCATTTTTAGGAATTGGAATGGCAAAGTGCGCGTATAGAAGCAAAGGCCCTCGGCGCGGCAGCTGCTAACCTTCCTCCTTTGAGGCTGCTATTGGGCAATACACATTGCCGGATTGTTATTAAGAAACGTCTTTCAGGTTTGTTTAAATGTTTATTCTAGTTATTTTTTTCTTATTCATTATAGTTCGAACGAATTATCAGACTAATTCACGGGCATAAGCTAATCCATACTTCATACTAATATTGTAAAAGCGAAAGTGTGTCTGTCTGTCTGTCTATCTGTCTGTCTGTCTGCTACCTTTTCACGGCCCAACACTGTAACCGATTCTGACGAAAGGTACAGGTTAGGTTATATAGGTTAGGACGCGGGATTCCTAAAGACCCATCCACTTAACCGATTTGTATGAAATTTGGTACCGAATTAGCTTGCGTCCCTGTAATCAAAATAGACAACTTTTTATCCCGGAAAATCAGTTTCCATCTAAATCCACGCGGACGAAGTCGCGGGTATCCTCTAGTCTCAAATATTTTTCTACAGATTGTGCGGTCCTGGGTTCGAGGTTAGTTCTTCGTCCGGAGCCGCTAGCGTGGGCGCTGACAGATGGGCAGCTGCGGGCGGCTTTGGCATGCGCGGCGGCGTTGGCTGGTCCGGTGCAGAAGGCCACGCAAATGGCCACTAGGACTAAGGCAGCTCATAAGGTCAGTTTGTTGAAAGGCTGAGAAGAGAAACTGTTGAGTTAAGGATTTTCCTAAATGCAAATCGAGATTGTAGGGCCATTTTCTATTGCTGCCACTTTTTTGCAACCATATTAGGCTCTCGCCAAAAAGTGACAGCATTACAAAAAATACCAAATCAGTTTAACGGGTCCTTGTGCATTAATTTTAGAGATTTAGGCTGAATTTATATTGAAATGGAATGGAATGGAAGCGATTTTCCGTAACCAAACTGTACATCGTAGGTATAATGAGTTTGTTAACTGTGTGAACGCGAGAGAAAATTCCGAGTGTTTTTCCGCTAGACATGTCCCTGGCTTGATATGTAATGCAATACAAATAAAAACAACAATGAAACTGATTGATTTCAACCATTAAAATTCGAAATTAAATCATGCAACGCTGCATGATTTAACTTCGAATTTTAATGGTTAAATAAGTTAAGGTTTAAATAGCAATCCTTTAATTCTTTCTACAGATAGAAGAACCTCGCGAGCAGATCCAAAGCAGGCAGAACTCTGGCGACAAAGATATCCTAGCACGAATGTTCGCGAAACACGACGTTCGGGAAACCTCGTATCATCTGCTCGCGCCCAGGATAGACTTGCATCTATGCGATGATCCGGGACGTAAGTACCATTCACGGGAGAAGTTAGTATAAGGCTCTCTCTGTTACGTAATCACATACAAATAACAAAGACAAAACACTCAGTGGGCGTCAACCATCTTGAGTGATCAATAAAGTTTGGGTTTTTGATGAAGCGAGAGAGCCCTAACATTTGGTAGCAGAGTGTTTATATAGATATTTTAATGTGAAATGTTGTAAGGGGTTTTCCTACCCGAAGGATGCCAACTGGACCCTGTTACTATGCCTCCACTGTCCATTCGTCCGTCTGTCTGTCTGTGTGCTATATCTCGAAAATTTCAACAGAGGTTTCAATTTCAGTAGAGTTGAAATTTTCACATATTATGTATTTTTATAACAATAAAAATTTCAAAATGGCCGCCATAAAAAGTAAAAAAAAAATTAAAACATGTCATTTCTTGTACGAAGGTACAGAACTCTTCCCGAACCCGGCTCGCCTTTTTAAAAACCGACCGACCGATTTTAATTATAAATATTTTATCAGTGTTTACTAGGCTTGCTGGGTTTATGGCGGAGCGAGAGATAAGTTTTTTTTTTTCAATCACCTTGTTACATACATACATATTATATAGTATTTCATATTAGGTGCCCTACCATAATTTGGTAGCAGAGTGTGGTTATAGATATTTTACAGTGAGAGTGTATGACAGTTTTTCTTTGTTCCAGTGGGTAGATCAGAAATGCCTCAACTAGCAAACGGTGGTGCGTTACAAGTAACTCTAGTCAGTATGCAAGCAGACCTCTTCCCCTACCACAAGGCTTCCAATGACCGACGACATTGGAGAGGATACAGGTGGGTATTTTTAACCCCCGACCCAAAAAGAGGGGTGTTATAAGTTTGACGTGTGTATCTGTGTATTTGTCTGTGGCATCGTAGCTCCTAAACTAATGAACCGATTTTAATTTAGTTTTTTTTGTTTGGAAGGTGGCTTGATCGAGAGTGTTCTTAGCTATATTCCAAGCAAATCGGTTCAGCCGTTGGAGAGTTATCAGCTCTTTTCTAGTTACTGTAACCTTCACTTGTCGGGGGTGTTATAAATTTTTAATTTACACTTGTTACAAATCACTGTTTACGTATTAACTAGTGGACCCGCCCCGTCTTTGCATGGCGAGTCTACCTAGTCCATAGACAAAATATGGGTTACTAGAGGATTCCCGCGACTTCGTCCGCGTGGATTTAGATTTTTAAACATCCTGCGGGAACTGTTTTATTTTCCGGGATAAAAAGTTGCCTATGTCAATTACAGGGACGCAAGCTACCTCGGTACACATACAAATCGGTTAAGCGGATGGGTCATTAGCAATCCTGTGGGAACTCTTTGATTTTCCGGGATAAAAAGTAGCCTGTGTCCGTCCCCGGGATATAAGCTAACCCTGTACCAAAATTCGTCAGAATCGGTTTAACTGCTGGGCCGTGAAAAGGTAGTATACAGATAAACACACTTTCGCATTTAAAATCTTCTTATAAAGATTTCTCGTAAAATGTTTTGAATACAATGAAACCCGTATTGAATTCCTCTGAGAAATTTAGGTACGTTTTTTTTACCGGAATCAAACCTGTTACTAATAGGGAAGAAATGGTTATGTATTGTATGCTTATATACTATGTATTATGGCTATGAGTCTACTTTTTACTAAGCTATTATACTGATCGCTATTGAATTGCTGTTACCTGTTGAGGAGTTCTATCCTCGATTTTGAACTATTCATCAAATCTTCATCAAAATTACACAGTTCCAATCTGACAGTAAACAAATTGTTTTGAGGTCTATATCGATAATAATGTTGATTGTTTGCGATCCGTTGATACCTTGATGTACATTACATTTCCAGACAAAAATACTTCAATACTTTCTGCGTAAAAGTATTTGTATACATTTTTCGTGATTTTTTATTGCAGGGAAGCGGCCACACCACATAGTCAGTGGTTATCACAAGCCATGTCTTCCTTCTGCACCACTTTGTTGGAAACTTTAGATCCCAGACCTTTAACACCCAGTGCTAAGGTAGTATTTTCAAGCTATACAATGTGTACACTTTGCGAAATACGCTGTGTAAATAGTCAAGTCACACTTTTTTTTTTTTTTTCATTCAGATACAAGTCAGCCTTTGACCGCAATCTCACTTGATGGTAAGTGGTGATGCAGTCTAAGATGGAAGCGGGCTGGAAGGCGTATGGAAGATTCCATTAAACGTATACCCTTTTGGTTTCTACACGGCATCGTACTGGAACGCTGAATCGCTTGGCGACACGGCTTTGTCGAATGTACACACTTGAAAACTTAAATAGTTACTAAATGATGCCCGCAACTTCGGCTGCGTAAGAACTTTATGCTTTTCTGGGATAAAAAGTTGCCTACGTCAAGTTTCGGGATGTAAGCTAACTCTGTACCAAATTATATCAAAATCGGTTTAACTGTTGGGGCGGGAAAAGCTAGCAGACAGACAGACAGACATACTTTCGCATTTATGATATTAGTATGGACATAGTTCCTGTATTTATGTTACCTCAATTTTTCACTTTATAGACTAGTTACAGCGAGAGGGTAGATGAACCGGTGCCCAACGGCGTAAACCACCGGGCCGCTGCGCAAGCGCCGACCAATGCTCCGTCCAATGCTAACACTACTATCACATCACAAGGTAATACCCATACATACATCGTCATCATCTCATTCCACGGCCGACTCACCACTAAGAACTAAAGATGGTGAATTAATTCAAAATGGCTGCCATGAAAATTAAAAAGTGTTATTCTTAGGGTTCGGTACGTTAAAAGGAAAAACGGAACCCTTATAGGATGACTTTGTTGTTTGTCTGTTTATCTGTCCGTCTGTTCGTCTGTCCATCTGTCCCTCGGTCATGTCTGTCAAGAAACCCTATAGGGTACTTCCCGTCGACCTAGAACCATGAAATTTGGCAAGTAGGTAGGTCTTATAGCACAAGTAAAGGGAAAAATCGGAAAATCGTGAATTTGTGGGTATATCTAAACACAAAAAAATTAAAATGTGTTGACAAAAAAAATAATTCACTACATCACATATAGATGGCACAGACTGTAATTAACTTGCAGAGTTCTACATAAAAGTGTTAGGTTATACCTTATACGATGGTACAGTGGATTATTTATTGGAGTTCATATACTGCATTCTACATAAAAGTGTTAGATATATCTTGTACGATGGTTTATTTATCGGAGTTCATATCCTGCAAGTTCATTATCCTTTATTGCAGCATCTCCCACTAGAACGCGAATATTGCAGCAACTGGGAAAACTAATGACCACCTGCCTCATACTCAGGATAGATGACTTCACCGTCTATAAGGTAACTTTTTGTTATGTAAATAGCTGACCAGCCCCAACTTTGCTTATTTAAATTGCATGATAGGCTTGCGCGTGACGACAATCATGTTTTTTTTGGTGTGGTGAAATTACTTACGGTGGCGTGCGGTGCGGTTGTAGAAGAAGGAAGGTAGAAAGAGGTCAAACAGCTCTTCAGAGGACACCTTATTATAAAGGCGATGATATAAAGGACAGCTCAAACTACTGAACAAATCAGGCTGAATCATGCATATAGCTATTATGACGTATGCATCCGCTTAGAAAGAGTTTTTGAAATTTCAATCCCTAAGGGGGTAAATTAGCTGTTTGAAATTCGTGTAATCTATGCGGACGAAGTCGCGGGCATAAGCTAGTCTAGTATATTTTTTAACCAGGTGTCAACAGGATCGAAGTCCAGGGAAGCGCCCAGGCCGTTGGTGAGCGCTGAAAAGGCGACGTTACCTGGAGACGCAGGGCTGCTACATGCAGAGCTAACTTTTTTCTATTACCCTGGGGATGTCTGCTTTCCAGGTTAGTACTAATTATAAGTATTTTTGGTTTGCCTATGCTGTAAATTAGCCATCGAATACTGTGATTAATCGAGCTGCAGTTTTTTTTTGTCAAAGTTCTAATGTTATTTAACTTGATACCAAATAGTTAAAAAATCCCATTCCTGAGTGGTGAATATTCCAGGGTTTCGATTTCGTTTGAGACGCTGTAATTTCACATTAAAATATCGATAACAGCGCTCCAAAGACAGCACTTGATACGGCCATGCTGATCGTTATATAATACCACTAGATAAGGCCCGCGACTTCGTCCGCATGTAATTCGCGTGGTTATTCTATTTTCCGGGATAAAAGTAGTCTGTCACTCTCCAAGTCTTTAAGTATATCCATGCATAAATTACTTTGATCCTTGTTCCATCGCGAAGTGAATGAAGGATAATCCAACAAAAGAACACACTTTTGTATTTATAATAAAATATTGTAATTGTTACTAAACAATACGTGCACTTGAGCCCAGTGCGTGTATCGGTGGACGTGCCCAGGCTACTGTGGCCAGCCGCATTCCTGCCTCACAGCCAGTTGGTCTCGCGGCCGTAGATAAAGTATTTACGGCCATACTGATGTATATAATATGCGATTGTTACTTCCAGTGCCGGCGCCCAAGCTGTACGTACAACTGAGTCCAGTGCGCGTATCGGTGGATGTGCCCAGCATACTGTGGCTAGCGGCGTTTTTGCCGCACGTGGGCGCCGCAGCCGTAGACAACGCACCAAAGGACGATACTTCTGCCTATATTGACATACGGACTGAAGCCATCATGCCTAAGGTGGGTCTTTCTATGCTATGACTAGCTGATGCCCGCGACTTTGTCCATAGTTTTATTGTTACTCTCTGATTTTCCGGAATAAAAAGTAGTTTTTTGTCACTCTCCAGGTCTTTAACTACATATAACTATGTAAAAATCACGTTGATTGTTGCTGCGTTGCGGCGCGATTGAAATAAAAAACATTTTAGCATTTGTAATAAAACTCCCTCAAAATGTTTGTTGAAGTGCCCATACCCCTTTTCGCGCTACTAATTGTCGAACAAAACTGCTAAAACCGCTGAAGATACTCGTCATTTTGAGGTAATGTTTCATTAAGGGAGGAAAAACAATTTTTTAAATGGGATATTTCAATTTTGTAATTATAAATTTTACTCATTATTCAACAGATATACATTAAAACCAATAAAACCTATTGATACTTAGTACATTTTTATAAAATGTAGTGAAATTATTGGTCTCAGATAGTTCTAGAAGCGGGGCCAGAACATGTATCGCAACAGCGCGACCGACCCAAGGAGCTCCACATTTGTACCGCCAGAGCCATGTTCACCAATGTACGGGAGTCGCCACGGGCTAGTGAGTATATGGCTCAGATCCACGAATACTCGAACATATAAAATTTTTGAGACCTTTCGCTTGATTTTGAGGTATTTTTGGCATTGCGTCCACAAAAAATATATACAAGTGTAAATTAAAAATTTATAACACCCCCGACAAGTGAAGGTTACAGTAACTAGAAAATAGCTGATAACTTACAAACGGCTGAACCGATTTTCTTGGATTATAGCTAAGAACACTCTCGATCGAGCCACCTTTCAAACAAAAAAAACTAAATTAAAATCCGTTCATTAGTTTAGGCGCTACAGTGCCACAGACATACACGCGTCAAACTTATAAGACCCCTCTTTTTGGGTCGGGGGTTAAAAATACTGTATTCAATACCTAACTATCCGCTCTTGCGCAACTTACCTCTTATTTTGTCAGACACAGCAGGCAGCAGAGCCGATTTAGCGTCCATAATATCTTCCATGCGAAGATCCGCACCTCCCAGGGGTCAGTTCCCGTGCTCCAGTGAAGATTTGGACCCGATTCACGAGCAGTTCCTATTGCATGCTGACAGTAAGTTTTTTTTTAATAAAAATAGCAAGCAAACGAGCAGGTTGATCACCTAATGCTAAGTGATTACCACTGCCCATGAACATTTGCAGCACCAGAGGAACCACCAATGCGTTGCGTTGACATTATGTACAATTAGAGCCTCGATAGTTTAACGGTTGAGGAGCCGACTGAATTCCGAAAGTTCGGCGGTTCAAACCCCACCCGTTGCACTATTGTCGTACCTACTCCTAGCACAAAAAGGAAAGTATTAGTCATGATTAGCATGGCTAATATTCTTTTAGAAAAAAAACATGATGTGCTGTAATAATTGGATAATGGACTTAAATATAGATTGAAATGAAATTGTAGACTTCTTGGGCCAAATAGATTAAATATAAATAATTGATTTTGGGTGCACATTTTGGTTTTGTATATTTTCTAGATCTGGATGACATAGAGCGAGGAACAGCGATAAGTCATGAGATGCTGTGGCGGGAAAACAGATCAGTTTGGTGCGCGCGGGTTGAGCCATTGTGGGCAGATTTCTGTGGAGCTCGCGCCACTAACTATAAACCATCTCCTTTATTGGATGCTACGCCGTTAACTGCTTGGGTAAGTCAGCCATCTTATTTAAACCGGCTTTTTTCCGCAACTTAGATTTTTATCGCAGAGGAATTTCACAAAATTCCTTATGTTTCTATTTGGGGTCTAAGTTTTACAGAGAACTTAAATGAAAATCTCAAGTAGGTATCAACTAACTAACATGTACGTTCATATTTGTAATTAGGCCAGTGTCTCCTTTTATGTATAACGAATAAGTATTTTTAACGAATAAGTATAAGGACTATGTTTAGGTGTAGGTTAGGACAGCAAGAAAAAGTACGATTCCGAAGCCGTAAATAAAGAGCCTTGATTCGCGTTTTCATACCTTCATAAATTTTCTTAACCTGGATTTTGTTTTGATTTGAAATTATTTGAAATTATTTTTAGGTATGTTTTGAGGAAGGATTCTCCCGGATATGGGTGATAGGTCGAACTTGCGGCCTAAGCGGTATCCAACTAAACCACTATCAACTGCTCTTTTTACTACGTCAAATGGAACGCATCAGCGAGTTGACCGCGTGGCTTGCGCATCAAGCCAGTAGAATGCCTGAAGATGACCAGGGGTAAGACAACAAATTTAAACAATAGTCTCGCGACTGGCAGCTAAAGTCACGAGGTTTGACAGCTCTAAATAAAAATTAAAACTGTGAAACTGTGTCTGTCCTTTTCATATTACATTAGTAAGAAGAGGATGTGAACATTCTAAAATTTAATAGTAAAATCAGTATCATTGGAAGAAGAAAAAGATACCTCCACATTCCATAACCATATACCGACTTATCGAAGTTTTGATGTCTTGTTTCAGGTCAATAGTAGTGGGTCTAGTAGTACCAGCAGTGGAAGTCACTCTGGTATTGCCTTCCAGCTGTCCCGGACAGGAGTCTTCCAGAGATCTGGACAGCGTGCCACTCGATTCCTCCAGCCTTAATGACTTGAGATTAGGTAAATATATTCATGACATTACAGTTTTTAGGACAGACAGACACTTTACAGGACTTACTACGGACCGGTTTGCGCTTTTTTTTTAATTTATAGAATAGCGCATGGCTATTTTTTTTATTCCTTATAGGCAAGCACTTGACCACAATCAGCCAAATTGAAAGTGATGATGTGGCCTAAGATGGGACGCGTTTACCTAGAAGATGAACTGTTGTTTTAAGGATTAGTTATTTAAGTAATTACAGTAGTCAAGCATAATTAATAATTAATAATTTGGAGTTATAGGCGGTTTCTTGACCTTTGTGCCTTCCACCTGAGCTGACCTGACCTTTCTGGTCCTGGTCAGGATAGTCAGGATAGTGAGGAATGATCCATCACCATCGTCAGTAAAATTTACTTCTAATCTCTCTAGGTTCAGAAGCAACAATGGCACCGTCTATGTTAGACAGAGATAGCGGGGTGTTGGCGACTCAAGCCTCCATAGAAGTTTGCACAGCTCAGCCATTGGGAGCTGAGGAGATCCCTCCTGCTAGTCCCGGACTGAGTTTTGGAGGTAGGTGGAAGTCATATTTCAAATCAAATTAAAATATTTTTATTCTATTAAACTTTTACAAGTTTTTAATTTATAGACTAGCGCTTGGCTGCAATCAGACCTACTAGCAAGTGATGATGCAGCCTTGCATAGAAGATGCCTATTCACTCTTGACTTAAGGGTACCCATATTAAAAGTGGGGGGAAAACCCGATGCCGGTAGGAAGAAGAGAAGTATTTTTGAATCGTCAAATGCAACTACCTCTGGTTCGGAATGACTTTCCTACCGAAAAGAACCAGCAATAAACTCGGCGGTTGCTCTTTTGAAAGATTTGATATACAATATTATGCTACGTATAAAAGTAATTGCAGTCCCGCATTGCTTGAGTGGCAAAGATTATGACTGTACCAAAGTTTGATATCGATAATTTTTTTCCCTAGGGTTTTCGACAATGCGTCGAGGTTTCACATCCCTAGTGACGTCAATAGACAGCGCGTTAACCAGGGACGACGCTCGCAGCGACGCCGCGTCTACGGCCAGCTCCGACAGCGACCGCTACGTCGTAGTGGGACTCGCGGCCGAGTCGCCTGACGACGCGGACGTCGCGTTCAGGTGAGACTACTGCACATCCCTAGTGACGTCAATAGATAGCGCGTTATCGAGCTGATGACGCCCATAGGCTGATGATGATGATGATAGTCAAATACCGTATTATTCACAGAGAATTCGAGCACGGACGTCTATCAAGCGGCGTGGAAGTCGCTGCAGAAGTGGTAGAGCGATCGTCCTCACCCAGTGACCATTCGATTACTAGCTCTTGCAAGCGACGAGACGTGGTATGTCAATTACCTATTCTTTGATTTGATAATAGGTCCTAGGGTCTGAAATATTCCTGGGGTCAAAGATATGTTCCAGGCCCAGGTCATTTTTGTGACGGGGGCTATCTCATAAACAAAACTAGTTAGGAATATGAAATTTCGATAGGTAGACTGTATTTAAACAACAAATACTGAAAACAACGATTTATAAAATAGTTTTTAAGCTTTGCCCAAACGAACGTTTTTTTGAGTGTTCTTTCCCGGTTTATTTCGATGTTCTAGCTCGGAAAAGAAATAAGTATTTCATACACTCAAAATACGATGTTCATACTTCATAATAATTTATGGAACCCTAAAATAGCGTGGCCCGACTCGAACTTGACCGGTTTTTAACCTCCGATCCAAAAAGAGAGGTGTTATAAGTTTGATGTGTGTATCTGTGTATCTGTCTGTGGCATCATAGCTCCTAAACTATAATGAACCGATTTTAATTTAGTTTTTTTGTTTGAAAGGTGGCTTGATCGAGAGTGTTCTTAGCTATAATCCAAGAAAATCGGTTCAGCCGTTTGAAAGTTATCAGCTCTTTTCTAGTTACTGTAACCTTCACTTGTCGGGGGTGTTATAAATTTTTAATTTACACTTGTCAAATTTCAAGATTTCAACGTGCACATGGCGCCTCAACAACATCTACATAGTCCAACAGAGTGCGAACACCAAATCCTGCATGAGGATAGTAGCAGACGACCTGAAGAGTGACGAGTGCTCCGCCATACCCTGGGACGAGTTCCAGGTAAGAGGGGGCCTATTGCTTATAATATATGGATTTTAATTTTGTTTTCTTAAGACGCTCGTACATTATTGTGTTGTGACGTGTTGAGACGTAACGGTATGTTCCTCTGGTGCTGCAAATGTTCATGGGCGGCGGTAATCACTTAACATCAGTTGACCCGCCTGCTCGTTTGCTCGATATTTTTATTAAAAAAAAAAGATGTTCATGGACGTCTGTAATCACTTAATGGTGCTAAATAATTAAATGGTCTTGACCATTATGTTACTATCCTTTTATATGAGGTTTGTAAAAAGGATATCATTAGAGTGAACTGTAAAAGATTACTTTAGAAATTGTGCGAGAAACTTAATTAACACTTAATAATGTTTATAATGTGATAAAATATGAATAGCGAGCATTCATATTTTATTTGAATGACAGGGCGTTTGATAGATCTACGGGTCAACTTGCTAGAGCAATAGATATGCACATCTTCATAAAACGTTGTTGCGTCACAACACACAACAACACAGTAATGTGTCAGCAGCTTTAGTCTTTATTGGTTTATCTCTAACACAGAACACTTACCATGTCTAACGTTCTAGTTGAATTACCTATTAAAAAAATTACACAATTTTTGAATTGAAATAAATAACTTTATTGAGACTTATAATATATTGTATATTATTCTACAAAGTCTTCTATTTATATGTTTTTTTTTAATTTTTAATCACTAAAATTTGACATTATTCTGTATATACCTTTTTCCAAAGTTTTGCGAGTAGATCTTGACCACTATAATATATGATCATATTTTTCCGTAGTATCTCGTTAATAAACATCAAACCTAAATACATTTTTCATTCTTATACAGTGTGTATCTTAAATCTCAATATCCAGTTTTTTTTTGTTCAATTTTGTTCAGTCTTCAAAAGAAATCTGCCTGTTCCTTAAATAAGACTTCTGAGGTCGAGATCTATAGAGCACACTTTGACTTTGTCCAGACTTGCTTTACTTAAAACGAGACAGACTTATGTCATTGATATAGCACTGTCTCTTTTTTACAGTGTCTTAAGTCTGAGCAAATTCAACGTGCGCTCTGTAGACTTAGGGCTGCTGGAAGAAATCTCTCCAGTAGCTATCAATTGTCTTTTGTGCACAACGTCTTCTTATTTATGTTTTACTTTTAAGTTATTGGTACATGAATAAATAAAACAAGAGCTGTTCCCAACAGGTCTCATCTGTTCTGAAATCACTACCCATATTTTAAATGCGAAAGTATATTTGTTCGTTTGTCTTTCAATCATGTTGCAACGGAACAACAGATTGACATGATTTTTCGCATGGTTGTAGTTAAAGACCTGGAGAAACTTTTTATCCCGGAAAAGCAAAGAGTTCCCATAGGATTTTTAAGAAACTAAATCCACACAAACAAAGTCGCGAGCATCAACTAGTGTCCCATAAAGTATCTTCAATCTCTCCACAAATCCCTATTTCGTGATTTAATGAAAAATTTAATATCAGGTACACACTGTATAAGCACCACCTACATTGGCATACCTAACATCTTTTCTCTGAACATACATATCCCAAAAAAAAATTTCCTCTGAACATTTTTCTTCTATCGTCTTACATACCTTCAAAGGCAAGATTCATTCAAGTTGTTTTGGCATGTCTAACTTCACCTTTTTCCAAATCTATTTTACTATCCATTTTTAGGATAAGCCTTTACCATACCTAAAAACCTTATCTGTAAATTGTTATTTTTTTCTATTGTCGTGTAACCTTTGGTTGCGATGAGACAATAGTAACTGCAGGTCGATTCGCCAAATCAGTGTCTAACACTGAATGAGAGCCACCGAACTCATTTGACATTGGTTGGTCCTGCATTGCTGGTTCATTGAGTGATATTAAAAAATATATTCGTAGAAAACCGTCAATGGATTAAAAATAAATGTCAATGGTTTTACGTTAAAAACTAAATTATTTATATAGTGTAAAATGGTAAAGGTTTAGATTGCATGATCACCGTGTCACCCCACGACCCCATCGTATTTCGTGAAACGCCCCCCATAATTCGAAATCGCTGTTTTTTCTGTAAAAGATGTAATTCAAAATTGGAATGCATCCTTTTTCTAAACTATGTTGTCTATGTGTGTTTTTTTTCTCTATGGCAACTCCCGCCCGCTCGGCTATCGTGCGAAAGATCCGACTCAAGGTATTTGCAATGGTTTGAAGATGGATATAGTGTTTAATGACACCGTAGTGGTACCACTTTGTTGAGCCCAATTAGTTTGTAGAGGTTTTGTGTCGTAGCCAAGGGGGTTTGTCTGTGTAACGAGTGAATGAGACGGAAGATATTGCCGTCTCCCTTTCAACACGATTCGCTTTTAACTTTTATTTAGATTTGTAACACCCCATTTAAATGCTAATAGTAAGCCATATCCTACTAAAAATTTATAGAGCGTTGCACATTCGATTTCGCATTATTATAGAAAAAAATATTATGTAACATCGGCTATAAAATATCGTCTGTTTATCATTAAACTACAAGGTCTATTTTCGCTTACAAGACCTACAGTAACCGCGAGGAAAGGTCGTTAATCGAACTATAGAAAGAGATTTCGGCTTCGTAGAGCGTCATCTCTGTCACTCATACCTATGTGTACTTTTGTAGGTCTCAACGACAGAGACAACATTCTACTGAATATAGTTAGTTCTCTTTCTAAAGTTCAATGTGCAATCTTTCGTGCCGGGTATTGTACATACATTTTATAAAAGTATGAGCTTTAGTGAAATTTTGAGTTTGAAGTTGATGTCAAAAATGGGAAAAGCAATTTTATGGTCGACTTTACACACTTATTTGTAATCATTATGTAGTCTTTTTTTTATCACATTCCATAACACGAAGTTAAATGAAGAATACTTCACAAATTGGTATTGGAAATGGGCATGGCTTACTATTAGTATATGGACAGGGGGAGTAAGATATTAGATTTTATTAAGACAAAATTTCAGCATTACATGGCACGGCAATATGTTCCCACAAGCTTTTATTTTTTCCTGATTGATAAATAATAATAATTGGAGAGTTATTGTTGTTTTTGTATCGCATGATTTCTCCAACATTTATTACGTCATCCAACCAACAATGTTTTTTACATAATTAAGTTACCTGGCTAGTTACCCACCTTACCGGCAAGCCGTCCCACCAAGCGATTTAGCGTTCCGGTACGATGCCGCATACAAACCGACAGGGGTACAGGTTTAATCTTGCATACCGTTGTATCTTGCACATCTTGCATAGCATTGTGAAAGGGATAGACCTCAATTTGAGGTTTAGTTTAGAGATTGTGTGAAGCTAAATTAGCACCATCAAACAAAAGGGTAAAACTAGTCACATTTTTAAGCTATTGCATAGCTTTTATCGCGGGCTTTGAGCGCGGCGACCGAATCGAGAAATTCCGTAACGAAAATAAACCTAACACCCCCCCACTCCGACCCGCACACGGTGCGGCGTTGAAACCCGTGCATCGTGTAACGTCGTTTCAGTTCGGCAGACTTCGGCACGGTGTTTGTGTGCGTGCGACTAGACTTATGCGTGTAGACTAGCTGCTAACTGCTCATAACTGATTCTATTGCATAAGTTGATAAAAAAATTGGTTGTCTGTAAAGTCGGTTTACTGACGATAGTTGAACGTGACAACAAAGGCCGATTGTGCTTCTTTGTCGCTCGTTCCGCGCTCTCGCTTGCACTTCAAGCCTTACATGGAACGCCGCATGAGTCATGTTTTTACGTGCGTGCAGCCGGCTCTATCGAATTATAAGACGTTGTCACGTCAAAATGCTATGCAATAGCTTTACCGCGGCAGTCGCCGAGTGCCACACATATTTTTTTTACGGCCCTGGATACTAGTCACATATTTAGATGTACCATTATAGATTAGAAAAAAGTTTTTTACCCAGAATATACCTACTGGTTAATAACAAATAACTTGCATGTTTGTGTTTTTGATGCTTTATATTTTTGGCTATCCAATTATTGCATGAGCTATCATTTCCATCTTATTTAGTTTCAATTGGTATTGTGGCTAATTCTGTTGTACCTAATGTAAATGTATTGCTATCTCTTTTATAATGCTCTCTCCGCAAGGTTAAGGTTGAAATCTATAGAGCTCACTTTGACTTTGTTTAGACTTAAGTTTCATTTAAAACGAGACAGATTCATGCCAGAGTGGTATGACGCTGTCTCGTTTTAATACTGTCTTAAGTCGGAGCAAAGTCAAAGTGCGATGTATAGATCGCAGCCTTAGAGCTGCCAGTTTAGTTAATTTAGAGATTAGAACTGATCCTGATCTGTGTCTTTCTCCAAACTAAATTTCGAGTATTACCATCTTTTTCTTACCAATGTAATAAGAAAAAGATAGACAAACCTAATTTGAAATTGTCAAACTTCTTGACTTTAGGTGCCCTTAAACATAGTGCTACAGTTTGTAGAGTAGCACTAAAAGGAGTATTTAATTTTTAATTAATTTTTCGCCCTTTTTTAGTAATATTAAAAAGAAAAAGATGCAGATACTCTAAAGAATGAGAAAGACACCAGAATCGACGCCAGTAGAATTGGTCACATTGCAGCAATTTGCTAATCACAACTATCGTGCTACGCCTTATCAACGCTGTTTATATCCCATTTTCAATATTGACATTAAACGCAAACTCTAGTGAGTGAGTTTTTACACAAATGTTACATTCAATACTTGATAAGTAACGGAATGTATCGTTATCATTTTACAGTACTACCATTTTTATACGTCGCATCGGTAAAATTCGAAAAGCGCAACCTAACGCGGAATAAAACCGATCGTACACCAATGAAATAGCGACCTTATTGCTTGACGTTAAGATTTCAAACACAAAACAACAGAGACTCGTGCTATCTCGCTCATAATTCGCGTGTACAAAAAATGGTTTGTAAGTACCCATAGCGAAAGGACACGCGCTATGATTGGCCGAGATATTTTCGCGTCATTCAAAAATAATATTTCTGCGCAGGTATATCGACGTCACTTATAAAACTGGTAGTATTGTACGCTTTTTGCATGCACGTTTATTTTGAACACACATTAATGTATAGAAACTAATTTTTCCATGAATACATTTTCCCCGCAGAATAAGTTCTCAATGCGCGCGCGCGCTTGGTCCGAGCCAACGAATGATGAAGAAGATATCTTGAAGCCGCGAGAACCGCCGCGTGTCGCAGCTAGGCTTTTGCGGACTGAGCTACCAAGATTATTGAACGAAAAGGTGGGATATATTACATGGATCGATAACATAAATCATGGAATTTGGGTTACGGTAAAATTAGTATTTTTACTTCTTAAGATTTCCATGCTCCGACTTAGAAACTTAGTTTCTCGATACAAAGTCGGAAAGGAGGTGTATCTAATGACCTCATATCGCGTGCTTAAAGCTCCAAATACCACTTTTTGTGAGAAGACGCTTTTTTTTCGGGTTCCGTACCTCAAAAGGTGTATGTGTGTATAAGCTTAAAAAGAAGAGTGAATAGGCACCTTCTAGGCAGGCGCGCTCCACCTTAGGATCACCTGCTGTTTGGTGTGATTGCAGTCAAAGCAAGTATATTTAACAAAAAAAAAAAAAATTAGCGCCATTTTGAAAAAGTTCCTTTTTCATTCAGGGGGAACCCACAGGCTTGGCGCCTTACGAAGAACTCCTAGAAGCCCATATCCGAGAGTTGAGCATCGCTCTCAACATGAGTACAGCGCTTGCTCTGTCCGAGTTCATAGAGGATGAGGTTCTTTTACCGCCTATGCCGCTTGAGGTAAGTTGTCCTAATACGGAATTAGCCTAAGTCAAAAAGAAATTAGTTCTCAGTGATTATTAAATGGAGGGTCTTCCAGAATACGTAAAATCCACGTCCTTTGTTGGCTTTAAGTATAATAACCATTTTAGATTGCTTATAATTTATCTATGCGCTTGCGCATTGTACATTCTGAGTTGAAACTTTGCACAGTAATTAATATTATTGTCGATACTAAGGTCAAGGTCTCTGAAATTCTCTCCATCAGCATATAGGTGGCGAGCGAGCCAAATTGCAAAAAAACTTTGCAAGACAATTTTCGTATTTCAGGTACTAATAGAAAACGTAAAGCTTCATCTAGTCGAAGATCGTCAAACCAGGTCGATTTCATCACCAGCTCCCCAACCATTGGACCTGGACCTCACAACCCTCAGGCTCACCAGGGACACCTCCGGAATTATCCACTTGGGCCCTCCTCCAGTCAGCTCCAGAACTGTGTCTCCGAGCAGTCCAGTTCCTCAGTTGCAGGAGGCTATGGGGGAAATACAGAGGTTGAATGAGGAAAACGAGGAATTGAAGAAGAGACTGGCAACACTTAGTCGAATAGCGGAGGACAATCGGGAGTTGAGAGCGTAAGTCACTACTCATATTATAAATGGGAAAATTAAAGAGTTCCCAAGGGATTTATCGTCATAATTCAGGCTATTTATACCAAATCTTATTATTGTATTTATTTTATTTTAAATGTTCATTGCACACAAAAGAATATGTGAAAAACAAAAACTATGAAGAGAACTTTACAGCATCCAGAAGTAGTCTTATCCTATTACATGTACATTGTACATAATATATCTCTCCCATATAACCTTTGGAGAAAGAAGAAGATACTGTAAACGTGATAATGTGACCAAGAGTGAATAGGCATTTTCTAGGTAAATGTGGGACGCACTGGGATGGGACATCTTAGGCCACATCACCACTTTCCATCAGGTGTGTTTGTGGTCAAGCGCTTGCCTATAATGAATCAATAAAATGAATGGATAATGAATGATGATGATCTTAATAAATCATGCCCCTAAATCTCGAAAATCATTCAATGATTTATACAGTTAGGTACTATTGGCTATGTTGCAGGAAAGTGGAAGAGGCAGCGGTTTTAAGGCAGTGCGCACACGCGGCGCAGCAGGAAGCAGCGAACTTGTTGGCGGACAAGCACGACCTCATAGAAACCGTGCGGTTACTGCAGGTGCGTTTGTATAGTAGCGTAGCGTGCGTACAATAGTATTTTTCTGTCACTTGCTCGGAAATTAGTTCGTTATTTAAAAACCGGCCAAGCGCGAATCGGACTCGCACATGGAGGGCTCCATACCATTGTACAAGAATTTAGTTGCAACATGGCCGGCAGGTATGAGCCTCGGTAAGTCATAGCGCGAGTTAAGATAGCACTGCCGTTCAATTAGATGTAAAATAAAAATAAATAAATAAATAGCATAACTATCATTTCAGGCCGCGTACTAAAGTCGGTGTTATAACTTTTTATTTTATATTTATTTTCATAGCTGCCATTTTGGAATTTTTATTATTTGCTGCTATGGCGGCAATAGAAATACACATTCTGTGAAAATTTCGCCTCCCTAACTATTATGGTTCACGAGATATAGCCCGCTGACTCAAACGGACGGACATCGAAAGCTTACTAATAAGGACCCGTTGAGCATCCTTCGGGTGCGGAACCCTAAAATACAAAACCTTAATCAGCTTAATTAGTAATTTATTCTAATTCCATTCTATTTTATTGTAATTTATTCTAAATACATTGTAATTTATTCTAATTCTAGATATTTAATTTATTTTTTGTTTAATGTTTCAGGAACAAATATCAAACACGTGTCGCGGCAAGAGATAGCGCTCCCGCGGCGCGGCGCAGCGCTGCCTCGACTGTACCGCGTGTTGCGGCGACCACAAACTGTAGTGTGCGTACACCCTTACCACGCGCCCACCATTTAGCGATGACCTCTAGTTACATGCGTGTAGCTACCGTACCAGAGGTCTATTTATATTGGACTTTGATTGGATCATTTAGATGTTAAATTAATGTTTTGACCAATGTTAATTGACTTATAGTGACCCATATGGCTTCCATGAAAGATATCTACTTAAATTATAACTGGCAGTATATTATAGTACTTGGGAGAAAGCCAAAAGCGTCCCACGGCCACAAACCGTAGTGCGCATACGCCCTTACCACGCGCCCTCCATTTAACGATGACCTCTAGTTACATACCTGTAGCTACCGTACCAGAGGTCTATTTGTATTGGACATTGATTGGATCATATGGATGTTAAATTAATGTTTTGACCAATGTTAATTGACGTATAGTGACCCATATATTATGGCTTCCATGAGTTATTATAGTATTTGGGAGAAAATCAAAATCGTACCACTAACACTAACGAATGTGTGTACACCCCAATAACGTGCCACCACTTAACACTGACCTATAGTTACATATAATAGCTATTGTGCCAGAGGTCTATTTATATTGGACCTTATTGTTTTGACCAATGTTAACAATTGGACTTCAAGTGACTTAAATGAATGTTTTGACTAATATTAATTATTGACAAATATAGACGTAGTTACCTACCCACAACGGCTTCCATGTGAGATATCTACTTAGAATGGGCGAATATTTTGAAAAAAATAGACTATCACTTAGCGACTACAAACGGTAGTGTGCGTACACCCTACTACTTACCGACAAAGTACTGAAGAATTATAAGACAGATATGGTTATTTGGTCTCATAACCCCACTAGAAGGTATGTGGATTGGTAAAAAAGAAAAGATTCCATGGAATCAGGGTGTCTGAGAAAGCTATCTTAGCAAAAATTAAAGAAAAACAACCTGGTCAGAAAAAATTGCCATCATGTGCCATCAGAGACATTGTGCAAAGCTAAGGATTTGGCAGCTAGATATAAACCCCCCTTGAAGGTAAATCGAATCAACAAAATAAAAGGATAAGATATTAAAAGCTTGGTCATTCAGAAAGGAACGGAAAAATGTCCACCCCTTTCCGTTTTAGAGCACCAGATGAGCCGCCATCTTGAATTGAGATAGAGACTGTGTAAGAGAAAAAGAGATGGCACTAACGTTCGGTTGCCAAAACATCTGCCATTTCTTGTGTCAGGGCCTTTAATATAGGATTTAAATCTTGGCTACCTCCTTAGGCTCAAAAGGGCTAGAACCTAGAGTCATATACCAGTTGAAAAAAAATTACTACCTAAGTTGTACTTGTATCGGATTAATTTTAAAAAAGATACATACAATTGTTTTTTTTTTTATATAAATTGAAATATTGTCTTATTTAATGCTCTTACGATTTCATTTCTAAAATTTTGGTTTGCTTCCACAATTATTTTGAGTTTATTCCTTAAAATCGATTTAAAAGACTTCGAATATTAATTTGTACTTACGATTGCATTTATTGTAACAAAATAATTTTATTATTTTTTATCACAAATTATTTGCATAAGTTGGTAATCTTAATTTGTGATTTAAGTAAAAGAAGAATTTAGCTTAAAAACAAGCCTAGTTGGAAATAATTTACCTGTTCACAGATGGCTTACGAATGTATGGCACTGCCACTAGGCAATGCCCTTTAGATTCAGAAACTCATGAAATTCAGTAGCAAATTAACGTCCATTTTCTATGTTCAACCATTTCGTAATTTGTCGATAGTCGAAATAGGTAACTTACCTACTCCACAACGTTATTTTTTTTTTTTCAAAAATTATGTGGACTATATACTATCTCTATGTATAAACATTACAAAACAGCTGTCGATCGGAAATTTAAAAAAATCTTTATGTGCAACTGTGTTGCCATTGTAATTTACAAAAAAAACTACCAAAAAAGATATGACATCTTAAAACTAAAATAGGCTGTGTCGTAAAAATAATATTATTATAATTTAGAGTTTGTATTTATTTTTATAAAAAAACAAATGATATTTACACTTTTTATTTTATCATACAGGATATTAAGTTTTTAATCTACTAAATATCCATAAAATTCTCATATTCCAATATAAAAATTTTGTGAATAAGATCATAAAAATTCTACAATTGGTTTACGCCTACTTGTTTGGCATTTCAGTTATATTTTCATATACAATTTAGTCTCATGCATAGTAAAAATAAAATCGATTTTTTCAAAGTGCCAATGCCTTGGATTTCTGTTAGTAATAAAAATATAATGTACTATGTAATTGACGCATATATTGTATAATCATTGGTTTTATCGCATATTGTAGCGGTTTTAACATGGAATAAACATCATGAAATTTTTAGAAACGTTTTTGTAATTAACTATGATAATAATAATTATTATTATAATTATTGTATATGTGCCACCTATTGAATGTTCCATCCTACATGTGAAATGTGAATGTTCGTCTTTTCATCTATGTTTTTTTATAAATTGTGAGTACTTGCCACAATTAGAGCTTTGAACATGCCAGTCGAAATGTATTTTTTTTTAATTTAAAGCACCTACCGTCATTTATAAAGGCAATTTTTAATTGCTAATGACACCAATAATTAGGACTTTTGATAATATCGACTGATAATCACTGCCCATTCCATTTTATTAATGTAGTTAAGAAACATCAAATTCTTATTGAGTGTATTGAAGATTTGTCGTGTTTTTATACATGGATGGCTAACGTATCTAAATGTGGCAACGTCCTTTTTTCAAACGAAACTACGAGTATGTATTTGACGTTAAAAAATAATGAAATTGTGCCTGTATTTAACATGAATTTTCGCTTCATCGTCATTGTGTATTTTATGTGAGTATTGTTCGTAGGTGGTTAAGAAACGAGTAGGTATTCAAGTGAAGAAAAATTTTACGCTCCATTAAAGTAGGTCTTAAAAAAATATCAGTGTATCTTATTTATTCGTATATATCATAGGATACTTTTCTCTGTGTATAAGTACGTTTACAAATATAAATTATGATGTAGGTATGAAGGCCGAAAACAGTGAGATTGTTTTGCATCAAAAATTAACATATCCTACATACATAATTATTATTATGCTTCGCAGCTTCTTTCTTTGCGATTTGGTTTACATATTGTAGAACGCGTCCCACGCATCAGCCTAGCACGGATTTTTAGATCTTTTTTGACTTTGAAATTGGCAACACTGCCTACCCGCATCCAATCCCCCACTATCGCCCTCCCACCACAGCTCGGACCACTTCACGACCGGCTTGTCATTACGTGTTTCCGTGCCGAAGCCTACGCACGTCACAGAAACCCGCACGAAATATTATTAAAATCATCGTTCTGAACATGGGGAAGAAGAGGAAAAATGAGGACCCAGAGGAAAGAATTAGGAGAAAAATAAGGAGGCTAAATGAAAAACGCCAGTGAAAACGAGAACACAAATCGTAAGTAAAATCCATTTTATTAAAATTAAACCAATACAAAAATATAATTTTAAAGAAGACTTCGTTCTTTCAAATATTCATAATAAATACCTGGATTGTATACATCAAGCTTACCACAATGATGCGTATTTGCCAAATTCTGGGCTCTTACCGTCAAACAAAAATAAATAGCGAATAGCTATATTGTGGGCTATTTCAATTTTATTTTAACCAGTGGTAGATGCTTTTGACGATTCAAAAGAATCTTTTTAAAGTCTAATTGAATAGAAATATTTGAGTTTTAATTTAAATTTGAATTTTCATTCTTTCAAATATTCATGATGAATAGCTGGAGTTTATCCATCAAGCTTACCACATTGATGCGTAATTGCCAAATTCTGGGCTCTTACCGTCAAAACAAAAATAAATAGCGAATAGCTAAATTGTGGGCTATTTCAATTTTATTTTAACCAGTGGTAGATGCTTTTGGCGATTTAAAAGAACTTTTAAAAGTCTAATTGACTAGAAATATTTGGAGTTTTAATTTAAAGAATTTTTATTCTTTCAAATATTCATGATAAATAGCTGCAGTTTATTTGATGGATAATTATCACATTGATGCGTAATTGCCAAATTCTAGGCTCTTACCGTCAAAACAAAAATAAATAGCGAATAGCTAAATTGTGGGCTATTTCAATTTTATTCTTTCAAATATTCATGTTGAATACAGGGATCTTATCCATCAAGTTTACCACAGTGATGCGTATTTGCCAAATTCCTGGGTTGTTACCGTCACGATGCGTATTTGCCAAATTCTGGGCTCTTACCATCAAAACAAAAATAAATAGCGAATAGCTAAATTGTGGGCTATTTCAATTTTATTTTCATTCTTTCAAATATTCATGATGAATACAGGGATTTTATCCATCAAGCTTACCACAGTAATGAGTATTTGCCAAATTCCTGGGCTCTTACCGTCACGATGCGTATTTGCCAAATTCTGGGCTCTTACCATCAAAACAAAAATAAATAATTGCGAATAGCTAAATTGTGGGCTATTTCAATTTTATTTTAACCAGTGGTAGATGCTTTCGACGATTCAAAAGAACTTGTAAAAGTCTAATTGAATAAAAATGTTTTGAATTTGATTTAAATTTGAATATTCATTCTTTCAAATATTCATGATGAATACCTGGATTTTATCCATCAAGCTTACCACATTGATGCGTAATTGCCAAATTCTGGGCTCTTACCGTCAAAACAAAAATAAAATAGCGAATAGCTAAATTGAGGGCTATTTCAATTTTGTTTTCATTCATTCAAATATTCATGATGAATATAGCGACGATGCTTCTCTACTTCACGTGCTGGTTGCACGTGAAGTAGAAGTCAAACCCGGTTACTGAAATTATGTCACTCGAAAATTGATAACATTTTACCTCCAATTTTGAACTGAGAGGCTAAAAGCAGTCCTAACGGAACCCTTTGTAAAATGTAATTATGTAATTGCACAAACAACTCGGTAACACCGTAACTGCCTTAACTCCAGCACTAGAAATCATAATATACGAAGGTTTAAACCAAGAGCAATAGCGAACGACGCCTGCCGAATCTTATGTGATATGCACCACAATGAAGCAGGAAAAAATTCGTGGTGTCTTCTATAGACACTCTTGAAAACTCAAATACTAACAAGTATATATTCGGCGATAATGTGTCGGAAAAATCAAACAAGATATAGGGAAGAGTCGGCTAGTTCCGCGCCAGTACCAGCAGCAGAGCAGCCGGCCCCTCCGCGCCGCGGCACCCGAGCACTCGCCGCCGCCGTCGCCGCCGCGCCGCAGGCGCTCACAGCCGCCGCTAGTGCTACACGAGGTATCGTACGCATGACGTTTACGTCCTTTCACACATGAATGATCATGTATTTATTACAAGTGATCTAATTGTTTTATAATGGATCGAAGGCTACATTCCTTTTATAAGCACGCCTATCCAAAATAGCAATCCCAGTGATTGTTGCCCAAAATCACCTCACAAGTCTTTAGATTTTCAAAAACCATCAAACAAATTACTCGAAATAGGAGCGATTCGTAAATGACGAATCACAACTCTCAGTTCTAGATAAGAACTATTATAGTATATTTTAGTATTTAAACCTTATAAACCTATTTAGGTTTATTAAAAGTAGTAATTTTAAAATAGAAATATTTACGTTTTAAATGTCGTGAGCATTCTGACATGATACTTAAAACTTCTTGATGATAAGAAAATTAAAATTGATTATTATTATTATTTTTTGAAAAGATATTCACACAATCGAAACGCAAACTTCGTGATTTTGCTAGATTGTTTGAACCGTTAATTTCAGCTTATCCTGGAGTCCAATATTCGTGGGTTATTGTACGAAAATGTTCAAACGTCACAAGTATCATTGCTTACTAAATAACCCGAGTTACGAACAAAAACATTCACCGCCTTAGCAATTTGAAATAGTTAAATTTGAGTTTGAGGATTTGAGAAAGTTAAATAGTATCAACAGTGCATTTTCACCTTTAATTAATTGATAATTAAACATTCGGACGCATGCTTAACTGGAGTGCTTTTTATTATAATAATGTATAGTGTAGCTACAGTGTAGCGTCCGGTCGTAAGAAGAAAGACTCTTGTTTACATATAAACGAGTTAGAACTAAAGGCAGTTTTCCTAGCTTTGAAGGTATTTGCAAATGATCTTTGTAACGTAGACAATCCTTTTAAGGATTGATAGTACAACAGTTATTTTCTACGTAAATTGTACGGGGGAAGCGCGCAGTACCCGTAATTCTTATGTATTTACATCTTTATTATTAATTAAAGATAATACCTAAGCTAATATTTTGTCGAGAAAATCTTTCCAGGACACCGAATGGGAATTAACCAGGAATTAACTGACTATGCTTTTAAAACGTTGACTCAAGTGTTTGACAGTTTTGAAATAGATTTGTTCGCTAGTCGTTGCAATGCAAAATGTGAGACTTACATCACATAGAAAATCAATCCTGATGCATGTACTGTTGATTCCTCTACGGTGTCCTAAAAACATTTGTACTATTATGCGTTTCCACCATTGATTTTAATTTTAAAAATGATAAGAAAAATAATAACTTAAAACCTATAAAAATAATAACTAGCCATCGCAAGCCTAGTTTCCTTTGTTTACAAGATCGGTCTGCTCACCATGTACCTATGTATACTTTCATCCTAACGTTAATCTTTTGACCTTTCAGAAAACCTCATAATCTTCACAAAACAGTCCACTTAGTCACCGTGAAATTATGCGACAAAAATATCTGAAAATGTCGGTACCAGCAATAATTGTTGATCTTGTGGTTAATTCACATTCTGACCATTACGTACAGACAATGCGATACACGTATTAGGTCCTAGATAGAATATCGTAAACAAAATGATTATCATTATAGTCACAAAAATGTTATTGTGATTTTAAATTTTCTTACAAAAATATTTGATAAGAGAACAAAAAATGGAACTGTAAATTTGTACTTATCTGCCTTGTTATTGGATTTTCCTAATATGTTAGATGACTATCAAATTAGGAAGTTTATGAAGGGAGTTGCAGGTCAAGCCCAACTCAACCAAAGTATAATATAACATGGGATACTGACACTGTTCCTAGTTACTTATCTGAACAATGGCCACATGAGAACCTCAACTTGGGAAATCTTTCAAAAAAGACCCTTACTTTGTTGGCTTTAATGACTGCTTACTCATAGAGTGCTTACTTTTTCACTGATAAAAATAAGCAACGTCAATAGGCTGAACTAGACTACTATTAAAATTTCAGATTTGATAACGACCTCTTGACCTAATTCATCTCAATTCTCAACCCTTTTTTGAAATTACCTTTCTTTAGTGAAAATTTTAGTATATATTCAGATACATGTTTAAAGTAGTATATTAATAAAACAAATTCTATTCGTGAAACTAATAATGATTATTTGTTTATATTAGTTACAAAGGGCCTTACAAAAAGTTATCATCCCAATGATTGAGTCATTGGATAACAATTCATAAAAGTGTTATTGATATGACAAAATTTAGTGCTCACATAACACGCCATGCATCCACATCTGGAGCCAGCAGAGCAGGTGTCAACAATGATAACACTGCTGATTACAGCCAGTTATCGGCTACTTTCGCTAAATTTTATAAAAGAGAGATAAAGATACTTAGTTAACGATAACTTTTGTTGATTTATTAAATTTATTATTATTTATTATATTTAACATGCCGATTTATTATGTAGATAGTAGGTATATGTATAAGATCACAAATGTATTGTATAAGTATATACCTACTCAATTAAAAAAGTTGATTCAACAAGCTATAATATACCATAATCTATTATGTTTTTAATGTAAATTTTTATTTGTAATATTCACAAATACTTACCTAATCTATTTATTTTCCAAATAGGTTACTCATTTTATATTTGTTAGCTCTGAACATCTACAATATGTAAACCAAATCGCAAAGAAAGAAGCTGCGAAGCATAATTAAAAATCAAACGAACTTACCAAGTGAAGTTCGATTGTAATTATGCGAGCAGCTTCTTTCGACGCGATTTATACACACCCTCCCTAATTTTATTATTTTCATAAAGTACACAAAAGTACACCCTACCCTAATTTATATATATACATACATATATATAAACAAATATAAAATGTATCTATCTATAACTATCAACTAAAATGACAAGCCGGTCGTGAAGTGGTCCGAGCTGTGGTGGGAGGGCGATAGTGGGGGATTGGATGCGGGTAGGCAGTGTTGCCAATTTCAAAGTCAAAAAAGATCTAAAAATCCGTGCTAGGCTGATGCGTGGGACGCGTTCTACAATATGTAAACCAAATCGCGTCGAAAGAAGCTGCTCGCATAATTACAATCGAACTTCACTTGGTAAGTTCGTTTGATTTTTAATTATCCACTTGAATATTTTGTCAAATAAAGAAGGCATCTTGATTAAAAACTTATCTCACAAGAAATCAAGCTATTTATACACAGCAATAAAAATGTTGTTTTCGTACTTTGGACCTATCTCGTATTTTAATATGTTACAATTATGTATAGAACTATCAATTTTTTACTCTTATAATAATGTATTTAATATTGATAGCGCCACTTATTTGTATATTTAAGATCTATGTAATAAATTCAATGCGTGCTATTTTTTAGAAATCTTCTTTTAACTATCATTACCTCATACTTTTATTTTACAATCAGAAGAAAATTATTCGAAAAACTTGTCTTCTGAAATATAGATTTTTATCATGTTGAGTATTTATAACATCTTCATTTTAAAGTTCTAGATACATTCAATTCACTTATTATTATAAAAGTTATCATTTACGAGTATTAGAAAAGAAAATAAAATGTATTTTTATATTAAACAAAAACTTGATATTCAGTCATACTCTCAATATCATCAATACTTTTACAATCTCATAACGATCGGCTTTTTATGTCGTGCTGTATAACCTGTCGTGTATTGTATAATATAAACATGCCTACTCTGAAAGTGTTAAACGATATTATAAATAAGAAAATGGTTGTTACAATCTGTTTAGTTATAAAAAGGAATTGTTAAAATTAAATTTAATATTCTATATAACTGTTTTTTATTTATCTCTATTTAATATAGCTACAAAATATACCTACCACATGTTTTTTTTTTCAATTCTTTATATTGTTGATATGAAAATATTTTGAAAACATAAGCTTAATGCGCATAGAAATTCTTGATCTACAAAAAGAAAGATCATTTTTAGCGTTCCGCGTCTCCAGAGAAAAACGGAATCCATAAAGGATCACTTCGTTATCTGTGTTTGTCATGGGAGTCAAAACCTATAGGGTACTTCTCGTTAAGGTGGAAGCGACGGGCCTGCCCGAGAAATTCAAATTTAATTTGGTTTTTCGCATTTTTTAAACTAATACGACAACGTAAGCTTATAGCATTTTTAATTGCGACAATGGCAGTTGAATCCTTACAGGTTTATATGAAAATCTTTACTTGAAAGGGTCCAGTTTAAGAAATTAGCTCTAGTAACGACTAATGTGTCAGAATTAGTCGATACTGGATAATACTAATAATAATCATGAAAGTTGACAGGTAGCAATGACTTATAGCACATGTTATAGATAAAGGGAAAAATCTGAAAACCGGTTAACCGTGAGGTAACATCACAAAAAATTAAAGTGTTATTTCTTGTACGACAGTACGGAGGCCTTCGTGCGCAAATTTGACTCACATTTGACTATGTGCTTGACAGGTATTTCCGAAATCAAAACAAACTTACCTACTTGAGTTACTTGACACTTTGTTAACTTCCAAAGTAGTAGAAAAGATTTAACTGTGGCAACACTAGCCTTGATAGTTTCTCTAAGCAGTGTTTCTTGCATTAAAAATTAAGATGCACCAATGACAAAATTTTAGTTTGATTTTCTTAAACAGAAAATAATAATGGCATATTTTTATAACAAGATAAAATCTTAGTTATTGAGTAATTTTCATTTTTAACCCCCGACCGAAAAAGAGGGGTGTTATAAGTTTGACGTGTGTATTTGTGTATCTGTCTGTGGCATCGTAGCTCCTAAACGAATGAACTGATTTTAATTTAGTTTTTTTTGTTTGAAAGGTGGCTTGATCGAGAGTGTTCTTATCTATAATCCAAGAAAATCGGTTCAGCCGTTTGAAAGTATTTACTTTTTAGAGTTCTGTGTCGGGGTTTTTAAATTTTGAATTAATAAGTATAGAATGTACTGGCTATACTCACGTATACCTATGTTTTTTTTATTCTCTATAATCTATATGCAAGCGCTTGACCACAATCACACCTGATGGAAAGTGATGATGTGGTCTAAGATGGTACGCGTTTACCTAGAAGGTGCCTATTCACTCTTGTTTTAAAGATACCCGGATTGTAATTGGTAGGAAACACAGATCCTACGATACCTATTTAGTCAACGTAAGCCCGACCTAGTTTCAAACACATCCGGGGTCCTTTTTCCCCTGACCCTGGATGGGTTCGAAAGTAGTTAGTCGAGTTATTATATTAATATAGCACAATCGATTATACCTATTCCTGGGTATCTACCTAGTTTAGTTAGCACAGTAGCCTTTAGTTATATTAGCACTTGTGTTGAACTTTGCACAGTACCAAAATGTTATATTGATCAACGACTCTCAGGCTGAGATCTACAGTGACTGGCGAGACTCGTCTACACGTGTCCGCAACGCTGGCGCGGGGGTCGAAGGGTATGCGGGCGGAGTTCACTGGCTAGAAAAATAGACGGTCGCTCTATTCTCGCCAGCGTTGGCAGCCAGCGCTGGCTTGGCTTGAAAAACTGTTTACACAAGGCCAATACCAAGCCAGCACTGGCTGCCAGTCTTATTGGCAGCCAGTGTTGGCTCCGTGTAAACTATGCTTTACTCAGTCTTAAGACGCTGTTAAAACGGGACAGCGCTATACCACTGGCCTAGATCTGTCTCGTTTTAACTGAAACTTAAGTTTTTAAGCAAAGTCAAAGTGCGCTCTATAAATTTCAACCTAAGATCAGAGAAGTGAGGTAAATAGAAACATTAACACGTAAACACGCACTCGTGGATGTTGAGAAATAACGTGACCGTTGTCAAACTCAAACGCTTTAGTGGCAACATTCATAGTTATGGCCGTCAGTCAGTTGGAGTGGTTGGAATGGAGGCAAGTGATTGTTGCCGAATTTGTGTGTTGAAAATTTCAAGTTTCATTTAAAATCGTGATATTGTGTGAATTGGATAAAATTTAAAACAATTTGTGTGAGTCAGTGAATCGTATAGTGACTAAATTTTTCGTGAATTTGCCCAAAGAATGTTGGTTGTGTCCTCAAAGTAATAGGATCGGAGTGATCGTTTATATTATTGGATTACGGTTTCCAGTTTATACAGCTAATAGAGTGGCCAGGTGAGCTTTATAATTAGAATGTGATGTTGATAAATATTTGGTGCAAATGTAGGCAGAGGTGCCACGACAACGGACGCGTGATGTCTTTCTGTGCCGGGAGATAACGGGCAGAACAGATCGCAGATTGCGTAGATTCTGATAAGATTCCATGTCTTATACAGGCTTTTATGATAATAAAACTGTTATATAATAACTCCCACCTCTATTTCCCAAAAAAACTATGCGTTTTTGGTATGAAGTGTAAGTGTAGACTCAAACTTTTATGCTCTATTTACTATTGAAAGTTAAATTTTTATTGAGATAATTTAAAAGTGAGCGGCGCTGCGTTAGTCATTAAGAACAGCTCACTCTCTTTGCAGTAACCAATGGAATAATATCACAATATTCAGGTACTGCCTACAAATGGCAGGACTGAGCAATCTGTAGTCCTTTGTCCTAAATGTACTCTCAAACAGGGTCTACAATAGTCAATGCATTATTTAAATGATGGCTGTTATAATATGTCAATACTCTACCACTGGTTATGAAAGCAGATTCTACTAGAAAAGTGGATGAGAAACTCGTCAGATGCTCTTCAAAAGGCAAGGCCAAGACTTATTCGAACTTGTAGTTCATCACTCAGCCACCAAAAAGATGGAATTGATCTAAAGTTGGGGTTGTTCTTCTTAGGTATCTTTCCCACAGTGTGGTCATTGTTTCAGGTAAATATCATACCTAGGAAACGGTGTCAATATGATCACGAAATTTTCAATAAAGCCTTACATGAGGTAAAAATAAAAAAATTGACCATAACAGGAGCAGCAAAAATATATGGCATTCCATCTATGACAATGAGAGATACATTAAACAAAACATACTAATCCTGGAGTCATAGGTAGTCCGAAAAAACTTAAATTATTCAAATCTGAAGAAGAAATTATGATTGTAAAATGGATATTAGACATGTCAGATCTCAGGTTTTCAGTAACAAGATCTTTGGTCATAGACTCGATTCCAAAATTAGCTAAAAATATAGAGAGATTTTAAGTTCAAAAATGACAAGCCTGGATTTCTTGGACGCCATCCTGAAGTTTCTGATCGAATTATTAAGAAGGAGTCCTCTTGCAGGGCTCTTTTAATAACATAACAACAGAAATTGCTTTGCCAAAATTAGACAGTGTCTGATGATTAACAATTTGCTAGACGTCATAAAGGATGGTAGAAGAGTATTTCAACTGTGATGAAATATGTAGGTTTTTCTCTATCACCCCAAGGAAAAGAAGTGTTTGTTAGAAAGGGCTCACTACAAGAGTACAGCCACACAGCAAATAATGAAAAAGAGTGTTTTACTAACTATATCAGCCGATGGCACTATACCTCCACCCTTAGTCCTGTTCCCATATAAATATTTTATTCCATTTTAATAAATATGCCAGATCACTGGGCAAGGAACTACAATGAAACTGATTGGATGACTAGGGACACTTTCTAATACATAAAAAATATTTTCTATCCATATCTGGCAAAATCGTTAAATCCATTGCCAGTCATCCTTTTTATGGATGCTCATTTTTCTCAATTAATTAGTATTAGCGTTGAGTCAATTATGTAGGAACAATGGTATTATACTGGCCGCTATTCACACCCCTCGACTACAACCTGAAGATGTTTTAATAAACCAACCCTTAAAAGATTGTTTTTTTTAAAAGATTAATTATTACTAGCCATGCTAATCATGACTAATATTCCCCTTTGCCCTCCAACTAAGCGCAAAGCTGTGACAGGAGTGGGTACGACAATAGTGCAAAGGGTGGGGTTTGAACCGCCAACCTTTCGGAAATCAGTTTGCTCCTCAACCGTTGAGCTTATTGGTTACACAATGTTTCCGAATGGCGTCGGAAAACGGCAAAAACTGCAAAGGGCTAATTTCCCAATTGTTCTTCAGAAATCTTTGGAGACAATTAATTCTATGTCAACAATTAATTCTTCATCTGTTATTAAAGAGGCTTTTCAAACGGGAGAACTTTATCCGTTCAATGAAAATGACAACATTGGTGGACCAAGTTTGTCCTACGGAAACGCCTAAAAATACCACGGGAACGCCTAAAGAAGCTAAAGATTCCATACCATTGCCAAATGCAGTTTTATTACGGGAGATTGAAGTTCGTTTACCTCGAGATGTTCTTGGACAGTTAAAAAACGTAAATTCCGAAGTTTTTTTTTTTTCTCTTCCTATCTCTTCCATCTGCGATCAGTCCTTGACTTGACTATAAACAGATTTGAGGACCATACATTTTTAACAGTTTAGGCTTTGCACATCCAGCAATGTACATCCCTTCAAGATGAAGTATTACTATATGCTGGCTAATCTTGTCCTCTTAAGGCGGAACGTGCTGTAACTGGCATCCAGAAGTTGGACTGCTAGGCTATTTTTATGACCCTCAAGTCTCTGTTTGTAGGCCTCAAGTGATCTGTCTATTTCCTCCTTTACTGTGGGGAATTCTGTGTATGCATGCACTTCACTGTTTTTTGTGAACCATGGAGCGTTGCATAAGACCTTTAAAACTTCAAAAATTCCGAATATGATATAAAAGTTTTTAATGTCGGGTTGTACAAATTCTGGAAAAGTTTACAGACTGAATAAATTATTTTGTTTGCAAGACACACGGCAATAACGCTGGAAATACATGATCAAGTTTGGAGTGGACTATAAACTTGATGGCGGTGTATGGCTATATGAGTGTGTATGATGGCATAATTCACGGTGTTTGGCTATCAGTTGACTGGACGCGCCGCTTCAAGTCCGCTGCAAACTTGACAGTAAACTTGATCGTGTATAGCCAGCGTACGACTAGTATAGTATAATAATACATAGTTAAGTAAGAAAGTAACTACTTTTATTGAATAAAAGTTTCAATTACCTAGGAGCATATCATTTTTTGTTTTATTAACCCCCGACCCAAAAAGAGGGGTGTTATAAGTTTGACGTGTGTATCTGTGTATCTGTGTGTCTGTGTATCTGTGTATCTGTGTATCTGTCTGTGGCATCGTAGCGCCTAAACGAATAAACCGATTTTAATTTACTTTTTTTTGTTTGAAAGGTGGCTTGATCGAGAGTGTTCTTAGCTATAATCCAAAAAAATTGGTTCAGCCGTTTAAAAGTTTCAGCTATTTTCTAGTTTTCTTGTAGAAAAAAAGGTTAGATAACCCTTAGGTTCATAATATTCAAGTGTCAATTGACAAAATAATGTCAAGCTGTCAAGATGGACGTTGCCTAGATATACATTATACATAATTATTTATTTGAAAATGATTTGTCGGGGGTGTTGAAAATTTTTAATTTACACTTGTTTTAACTTTATAACATCACTGTGTTCTTAAGTAACGTATAGTTTATTCGTCTTTCAATTAGCCTTAAATGGTATTGCGACGTAGTTTCAATACCAGAATCCAGTTTTTGAATACCTATCCGTATAACTAATGAGAAAATAATCGATTAGGTCATATGGAGTACCTATGGCGTAAGAAGTCTTATCGTTTCCGCCGTGACCATGTACATATACATATAGACTTGTGGATTAAATACATACTTATATGTACTTAATACTTACATCTTTTCATTTTATTTATTTACTAGCTGATGTCCGCGACTTCGTTCCCGTGGATGTTTTTAAAAATCCCGTGGGAACTTATTGATTTTCCGAAATAAAAGTAACCTATGTGTTAATCCAGGGTATAATCTATGCCGGAAAATCATAGAGTTCCCACGGCATTCTTAAAAAACCCTTAACCCACGCGGACGAAGTCGTGGGTATCACCTAGTAATAATATTTAAATACTTATTAAAGGAAAAAACTTAAAACATAGTGACATAAACAGTTTTATAGACAAAAAAATAGCTCTTAAAATGTTTTATAACGTCAAGCAAAGTGCACCTTGCGAGGTATGATTAATGATCGGGATTAGAGGTTGAAGAGATGAGATAACTACATGCTAACAGCGCTCGTAAAGTGTGACGTGTTTACCTACTGGTTACATATTAAACTATGACCACTTCATAATTAGCAATCTCTCAATACCTAGCACCTACCTAGGCACAATATTATTGAGATTTTTTTAATTGGATGGGAAATAACTGACGAGAATTTCTAAAAATAAAATTCAACAGTACTTATTTTATTAACCCCCGACCCAAAAAGAGGGGTGTTATAAGTTTGACGTGTGTATCTGTGCATCTGTCTGTGGCATTGTAGCTCCTAAACGAATGGACCGATTTTAATTTAGTTTTTTTGTTTGAAAGGTGGCTTGATCAATAGTGTTCTTAGCTAGGTATAAATAATCGAAGAAAATCGGCTCAGCCGTTTGAAAGTTATCAGCTCTTTTCTAGTTTTCTTATAGAGGTTTTTGTGTCGGGGGTTTATTTAAATTTTCAGTTATAAATTCAAGTAAAGTGCGATGCGAGGTATGATTAATGATCGGGATTAGAGATTGAAGAGATGAGATAACTGCATGCTAACAGCGCTCGTAAAATGTGACGTGTTTACCTACTGGTTACATACATGTCAAAGAGTTCCCAAGGGAGTTATAAAAACTTAAATCCACGCGGACGAAGTTGCTGGCATCATCTAGTAAGTCTATGAAATAAGTCTATGAAATAAGTTTATGAAATAAGTCTATGAAATAAGACAAAATCCTCCTAAGATTTATATTTAAAATACCTGTTAAACAAGTAGGTAGGCATGCTAGTTAGGTTTAATAAAAATTCTTCAACAACCTTGGCATGAGTTTACCGTGACATCACACACATGTGGCTTAGTTCAAGGTCTTGTTTAACATGTGCTTTAATTAGTTTACTATACATCGACTGAACTTAACTCTTTTTTTTTTTTAATAAAAATAGCGAGCAAACGAGCTGGCGGGTCACTTGATGTTAAGTGATTACCGCCGTCAGTGAATACTTGCAGCACCAAACGCGAATTCAGGATGGTCCGCCCCTTGAATAACCCCATGTTGTATAGAGATATTCTTGTATAAGAGCAGGCGGTTATTTTGCGGAAGTCAATAAACTAGGAACCTAAAGCTTAATTTGCTATAATCCGCAGATTCGCTATGGTGCGTATTGCTTTCTTTGTGGCTGGTTTTTCCTGCATGCATCGGAACTCGTTGATTTTCCGGGATAAAAAGTAGCCTAAGTGTTAAATCCAGGGTATAATCTATCTCTATTCAAAATTTTAGCCGAATTCCTCGAGTAGTTTTTGCGCGAAAGAGTACCAAACAAACACACATACTTTCGCCTTTATAATATTACTAGATGATGCCCGCGACTCCGTCTACGTGGATTTAGGTTTTTTAAATGCCATGGGAACTTTGCTTTGCTTTTCTTTGCTTTTCCGGGATAAATAGTTTCCGGAGTCAATTTCCGGGGCGTAAGTTACCTCTGTACCAAAATTACAATCGGTTCAACGGTTGAGCCGTGAAAACACAGCGACAGACAGACAGATGGGCAAACACTTTCGCATTTATAATATTAGTATAGATAGTGTGACTACATCCATGGATTTCAAGTCACCCTTAGCCTAATATTAGATAGATGTCGATTCAGGATGAAATCGCGAGCTCCCTCACTCCAGTTCACTCTATTGGTATTTCTCAATAATTAGAGGCCGCATATATGCAGCAATAGATAGCCAGACAGATAAGCAATATCATTTTATCCGCTAAGCCTCGGTCAAGGCGGCAAACAATGGCATGCCCTAGATAGCGGGGCATTATGGTATTTGGGAATTGGTCACATTATCCGTGCAAGGTCGCGCTGCGCCCTTTCCACTAGCGCAGATTGGATTATGGCTGCTATTCACTTAGGTATCTATTAAATGCTTAGTAATTTTTTTCAAATCCCAGTGGGCATTTGCCTGCATTTTGATTCTTGAAATATTGTTTCGGGGAGATAACGTCTCTAACACAGCCCCCATACGTTTACAAAATTAGTAAATTTTTAACCCCCGACCCAAAAAGAGGGGTGTTATAAGTTTGACGTGTGTATCTGTGTATCTGACTGTGGCATCGTAGCTCCTAAACGAATGGACCGATTTTAATCTAGTTTTTTTTGTTTGAATGGTGGCTTGCTCGAGAGTGTTCTTAGCTATAATCGAAGAAAATCGGTTGAACCGTTTGAAACTTATCAGCTCTTTTCTAGTTTTCTTATAGAGGTTTTTGTGTTGGGGGTTTTTTAAATTTCAAGTTATGGATTCAGTACACCTTAATCTAGGCTCGTACGTTTTATTTTTTTAGTATTTTTGTTTGTAAGCATAGTTCTCCATTATATCTACAATATTTCTAAAAATTTGACTACATTTACGGGGAGAAAAACGTTATCGCTTTTTGTATGAAAATTTACGACTAGACGATCGTTTTAAGGCACAGAGTATTGCTTCCAAGGATTGCTTGGTATTATAAACTACTGAGAGTTCTCCATAACCTTCTCAAAGGTGTGTGAAGTCTGATATAAATTCGTCGATTACGATTACGAAATAACCGGTTAGAAATCTCAAAAGCGACTGGAGTTGCACTAATTAAGTCTTGCGAAATGGTAAATTAGAGAATGCAAGGATAAGGCGCGATGACCGTGCCGATTGTACCGGAAACCAGTAGAATAATGCATTCCCGTTCAAAAACATCGTAAATTGTGGAAGCACGCGCCGCTGCGGCTCTTGCAATCCGAACTATTTCCGGAAGCGCTTAGAAATTGGACCGAATGCCTCGCCGTCCGGTCGTGCGGCCGTAAACCCGTATTCCGTAATGATTTCCGGAAACCTATAGATACGGATTTCTTGCCTTGATGGCTCATGCAAAGGCTATAGCAGCTGTTTTATTACAATTATTTTTGTTTTTTTTTTTTTGATGGCCACAGATACGTAACACATCTGAGTTTACTAGCTTGAAAAAGATCTGTAATCTTTGAATAGCTTGTTGATATACGGAAAATGGGAGATTGATTCCATTGATTATGTTTTTTTGGGCTTGAGTTATCAAATTAAATTGTAATTAATTTTTTATTGAATTTGTATGTTAATTCACTTGAATTTGTATGCTTTTTCTTAAATTGAACTCGGTTTGAAAAGATTCGATTGAACTCCATTCCAAATGGAATTCAATGGTTTTATAGAGATCATTCAGAATTCAGAAATATTTTCATTCAGATTAGCATTTTATTGCTCGAGTTCCCAAATCCTGGAAGATCTCTAACGTACAACCTGTGCCGAAAAAAGGCAGTCGTGCTGACCCGGCGAATTATAGACCTATTGCCATCACCTCCATACTCTGCAAGAGCATGGAGCGCATAATAAATACGAAGCTCCTGGCATACCTGGAGATCAACGACCTTCTCTCAGACCGTCAATATGGGTTTCGCCAGAAGCGGTCTGCCGGAGATCTACTAGCGTATGCCACCCATGTCTGGGGTGAGGCCATAGAGAAGCATGGAGAGGCACTAGCTGTCTCTCTTGATATTTCTAAGGCTTTCGACCGGGTCTGGCGTGACAGCCTTCTTAGCAAACTTCCGGCATACGGTCTTCCTTCGAGCTTGTGCGACTGGATATCTGACTTCCTGAACGAAAGATCCTTCCGAGTAGTTATTGATGGCTGCTCGTCTGAACTCATGGTCACTAATGCCGGTGTTCCTCAGGGGTCTGTTCTCTCCGCTACTCTCTTTCTGCTGCATATAAACGATCTGCTACGACCCGGAATCGTTGGGTACGCGGACGACAGCACAGTAATGGAGAGATACATATCCAGTCCACGCGCTAGTAGTTCTGAGATCAATGAACTCAGGGAGGCAATGGTACTGCGGCTAAACTCTACCCTGAAATACGTTTCAGATTGGGGCGATGCCAATTTGGTAGAGTTTAACGCTACCAAAACGCAGGCGTGTCTACTTACAGCAAAACGGAGTCCTTTTACCTTGACTCCCACTTTCCGGAATATATCTATTAACATCACTGACCACATTGATCTCCTAGGTCTCGACGTCTCGGCTAACATCAACTTCGGAAGATCCATCGAAGCCAAAGCTAAGACCGCCGCAAAAAAACTAGGCATTCTTAACAAGGTCAAGCAGTACTTCACGCCGCACAGTGGGGCAGATCCAGGAATTAGGCGGCCAATATTATTTTCTCCCATATATGTGTTGTAAATAGGTTAAATTATATTTTTTAGTATTTTGGGAACTTATTTTTTAAAACTAACTGATGCCCGCGACCCCGCTTGCGTATATTTTGGTTTTAAATCCTGTTTGTCGAAATTCTGATTTAAATCATATGGAAACCATGGATTTTCTGAGATAAAAAGTAACCTATGTGCTAACCCAGGGCATAATCTATATTCATTCGAAATTTCAGCCAAATCGGTTCAGTAGTTTTACCGCGAAGGAGAAACAAACGTTTTTTGACGCGAAAAACAAATAATTCCATAAAGTGCCAAAACAGATTTTATTTCTATATAAAACATAGTAAAAAACTAAAAACACTAAAACTATAATAGTAAATTAAAATCGTGATTATGATAAATTAAGAAAATATAAAAACAAAAACTAAGAAAATAAAGATGCAATGGTAAAATACAAAAATAAACATAGTGTGATTCAGATCAATCGCAAGTGTCTTCACCAGAGCTAGAGCTCAATTCATCCTTGTCAAGATGGTCCGGTTCAGATTCCTCATGAGGACATTCTGCTGTGTTGAGTTCAGCGGAAATAAGCATTTCCAACGCTTCTTTGCTATGAGGCACATTTTTTCTTTTAGGTTTTGGCTTTATGCTCGATATTAATGGATCCGAACTTAGCAACAACCTATTAAGGCCGTCATAATTGCATTGCTCCCTTGAGCATTTCCTTGCGAAATTTTACCGATACTGGCGAAAATGTTTGTTTCGTGCCTCTGCTGCTTCTTCGGATAGTAATCCAATAGGCAGAAGTGCATGATCCATTACAGTTGCACCATGTATTAAGATTTTATGCATTGTTGGAGACATAGGGTGCCAGGGATACAACTCAATATAAAGTTTTGTGGTCTGTTTCTATAGTGCTACGCATTTTGAGTGTTTGTCTGCGTTTACTTCTCTCACTTGAATCTTCAAACGACTTTGATGGTCTACCAGAAGAAAGCTTTTTAGGTCTCGGTATTTCGTATGTTCCTTTTAACCATTCATCATTCTTTTGAATGAAAGTATGAGCCTTTTTATGTGACTCAATCCATTTTTTCTTAAATTGTGACTTTAGACGTGAGAAATTATGTTTAGTTTCCTTATTTTGTTCATCACAATATTCATCTTGTGATAGAATATATCTCTCAAGATAAATCAATTTTGCATCAAAATCGGGCAAGTCTTGTTATTGCATTTTAGTAAAAAGAAATCCACGTGTTACGGTGCGAGTGCCTAAAGTGCCTTCCTATCCTGGAAGCAAATAAAAACCGGTTTAAACCGAAAAAAAGACATTTGTGAAATACGGCGATTTTCCGCTATGTACTTCATAGCCTTCAAAATATGGATTCCGCGGGAGTCCGCAGCTAATCTCGATGTATTCAATTAGGGATAATAGTCAGTTCTTATTTACAATGAATAAAACCGATGGGCCTCGGTGGGAAGTTAAAGTAAAACCTTTTTGAGTATCTAAAAGATGATTTTTCGACCGCAACAGAAGCATCCGTCCAGTAGTTTTTGCGTGAAGAAGTAACAAACACACACACACACACACACACACACACACACACACACACACACACACACACACACACACACACACACACACACACACACACACACACACACACACACACACACACACACACACATACAAACTTTCGCCTTTATAATATTATTTAAGTATGTATTAATATAAAATAATATTATATGTATACGGGTGTTCGATGTGTATTCAGCACAAATAACAACATTATTGCACAAACTGTTGTTTTTCAATTCGCAAAAACAGTTCCCTTTTACACCGATATCCGACGTTAAACGATAATTAGCTACATTTTAAATGCATTAAAATTTTCAACTGTTGAAAAACATTTGCCCGGTAGCGTATAATTTCGTTTAGTTATCATTATTTTCAGTGTTTCGAAATATAAACGTCCGTGCAGCGACCTTCGGACTTCATGCTTATCCGTTGATCGTAATCGAAACGGATTCCAAAAATTATAAATATAAACCGGTCAAAAGCGAGTCGAATTCGCACACGGAGGGTTTCGTACCATTCTACAAGAAATAACCCTTTTTAATTTTCATGGTGGCCATGTTGAAATTTTTATAACATATTTGTTACTAGAGGATGCCCGCGACTTCGTCCGCGTGGATGTAGGTTTTTGAAGATCCCGTGGGACTGTTTGGTTTTCCGGGATATAAAGTTGTCTATATCAATAACATGGACGCAAGCTACCTCGGTACCTTTCATACAAATCGGTTGAGCGGATGGGTCTTTAGGAATCCCGTGGGAACTCGCTGATTTTCCGGGATAAAAAGTAGCCTATGTCCGTCCCCGGGATATGAGCTAACTCTGTACCTTTCGTCAGAATCGGTTAAACTGTTGGGCCGTGAAAAGGTAGCAGACAAACAGACAGACACACTTTCGCATTTATAATATTAGTATGGATTATAGTGGCAATAGAAATACATAATCTGTGAAAATTTCAACTCCATACCTATTATGGTTCATAAGATATAGCCCGTTGACGCTGACGGATGTACAGACGGACGGATAGCGGAGGCTTAGTATTAGGGTCCCGTTTGCGCCTTTTGAGTACGGACCCCTAAAAGATGTACCTACAAAGATTTCTGCACATCGAAAACACTTGAAGAAACCATTTGAAGTTGTTATTCCTTTGAGAATTTCCAGAGATATACATATTTAAGCAAGCTTGAAATTGCCTGCTCAACTGCTGCTACTGTAAGAATTTCTCGACTATTTCTATTTCATTTACTACCCGACTACGGCAAAGCCAAAAGGAAGGGTTATGATTTTAACAGTCGATGTATGTATGTATGTAATTTGGATCCAGATTCTGTGTGTTCCACCGTAGCGCCTAAACTACTGGCCCGATTTTGATGACCTTGAATCATGTTTGGCAGGTAGGTAGGTCTTATTATAGGGAAAAATCCAAAAACCGTGAATTTGTGGTTACATCACAAAAAAAAATCGTTGTACGGAACCCTTCGTATGCAAGTCCGACTCGCAATCATCCGGTTTTTAATTATAGCCAGACTCATTCAGAATGACGATGTTAGGATTCTAACGATACCCCATACATCCAAATCTGGATTCAAATTCAGGAATTTAGAAGTTATGGTGGAATAAAGCAACTCACATAGTACTTATACGAACCCTGAAAACATTACACTCCTTTTTGTACAGTCGTGTAAAAAGAAACATTCATAACATGACAGTTGTTTGTCGTTTTGAAACTTGATATTTTTAAGATCCCCATATTGAATGTCGGATCGAATTATATTACTGCACACAACGCATTAAATATAATCTTATGTTACACCATTGTCCACGGGTGTTCTGTTTCAATGAGCAGAATGTTATAATATTAAGTAATACACTATTATCATTAACCAGCCTTGATTTTATTGATATACTGAATTATATCAAAACAGTTTAGAAATTAGAACAAATTAAGACTTGATTCGGAGTTATGTGCGTTTAGGTACATTAATTTAGTAATTAAATATCACTTGCTTTAACGGTGAAGGAAAATATCGTGAGGAAACCTGCAATGATATGTCTAAATATATTGCTATGTCTTTCATTATCCTCTCTGTGGAAAAGGATATCACTAGATTTAAACCTGTCAATTTAGTTGATAGATTGTTGAACAGAATTAAGTACTTTGCCACTTTTGAGTAATTTGCTTTGAAATCATAGAACCCTCAATATTGTAGCAACACCAAAATAGAACAGTCAGCAACAAAACTAGGTTTGCCCCCGCTCATAATCGCTTCAAGTACTGGCGGGACAAACCTAGCTTTGTTGCTGCCTGTACCTTACTAACAAGTAAGGACGACTATGCAAAACTTCTATCACTCTACATCTCAAACCTAATACCTTGTAGCAACTTAGTACAGCATTCTTGTCTACTCGAATGCCGGGAAACCAAGAATGCAGTTCAATACTCCAATAGTTATCTGAGGCATTCAATCTGCTTGAAATGTTTCAGTTTAAAACTATTCGGCTTTATACAAAACTTAAACAATTTAACCAAATCGTAAGCACTAAAAACTGCCTTGCTTTTTCACAAGAGGTTTTCACTTCAATTTCATTAAGTTTGGTTACTATTCAAATGAAAACCGAACTAAATGCATTTGTATGGAAGGGCCGGGGAGCGCGCTAAAGTTACTTTTTTACTCTGAAAAATCTTTACTTCAAATGCTTTAAGGATAGACTGCACGAAACTGTAGGATTAGATGACATACTACTGTATTATATGGAATTATATCCACAACGTTGTAAGTTGAAGAGACCCTCAACACAAGGGATTTCCTTACTCAAGTGAAGCAATCTATATTGTCAAACCCAAGGTAGTTCAAAGAGGTACTTTAAAACTCTCGAGATTTTCACAAAGCTTTCTAATACATTTTTATGCCAAAATGTCCTAAAATCGCGAAAACTTGATGAATTTGTCGATTTTGACGGGGATAAAGATTTTCAAGCGATGATCTGAACTCAATGGTTTAACGTCTCACTCGACCTGTACCTACTTCTAGCATAAGACTAGTTGGGTAATGGGACTACTAGTTATGAATAGAATGTTCAAAATGGAGACAGGAAGACCATAGTGGAATGTACCACTATCTAATATTATAAGTGCGGAAGTGTGTAACATATTTATTGGTTTGTCCTTTTAATATCGACGTGATTTTTGCATGGATATAGTCAAAGACCTAGAGAACGACGTAGGTTACTTACAGTGGCGTGCAGCTCATAGAGGTATAAAAGTACTGCCTACCCTAGTTGTGATAAATCAACACTTATTTTCCATTATAACCTGCCAGAAAATAAGTTCATACCTTAATGCCTACCCTAGCTTTAAACCCTGTGCACGCCACTGGTTACTTATACACAATATATCAAACTGGGATCAAATTGCATTTGGTAATTATTAGGTAAATAGATATACATACATATATGTACATGTGAAATTGATTACAAAAAGATCTTCTCAAGGATGCTCAAGGTCTTTTCGATTATAAATCATAACGAAATATGACATTACATCTTCCATATAAATTCATACCTGTTACCTCAGATATGGTGTACAATCCAGTCGAGCTGGGGATAAAGGAAAGTGGACTTTTGCGGATGGTAATAGATCTTAAAACCGGTTGTGCTAATCCCATGCGTGGGTTGAGGTATTTTAATGGTCAGCGGCCAGTCCCAGCAAACTTGTTGTATGCAGACAACTATGTTAGAGCAAGATCCCGGGGCCGCCAGACGTTACTTATTTTCTGGGCAGCAAAATGTGTGGGATAGAGTAGTGTTAGTGTGTATTATTAACGTACGCATATCTGCTAACTTATGTAATTTATTATACTACTTATACTTACTATTACATATTACAAACATTTTTGGTCTGGTCTGGTGGGAGGCTTCGGCCGTGGCTAGTTACCGGCAAAGCTGTGCGTTCCGGCACGATGCCGTATAGAAACCAAAGAGGTGGGCGTTTTATAAAAACTGCCATACCCCTTCCATGTTATCCCGCTTCCATCTTAGACTGCATCATCACTTACGTCGCGGTGAGATTGCAGTCAAGGGCTAAGTTGTATCTGAGAAAAAAATATCGTTTCTCAGTAAGTAACGTCTGGTGACACAGGGATCTTGGGCCATGTATTTTGGTATTAGAACGTCGCGATCAAGTGAAAGAGTGAATTAGACTGTATTTCCGGTACTTCAAGCCTACTTGCGCGGTGATTAATATTAACCTTGTGTTCGGGGTTCTATGAATATGGAATAGGTTTTCTTTTCCTATATAATTACTAAGTATTGGTATAGTATGTTTGGTTATAACGGAACTTTTGGAAGTAACGCTTGTTAGCATAGAATTAACTACTTAAGGCTTATTTATACTAGCCTATGCTCGCGACTTCGTCCGCGTGGACTATACAAATTTAATTATTACTATTAACAGGTTACTAAGATTATAAGAGTTACTCAAAATTGTCAAAACAAGCTTGAATAATTACATGAGATGATCGTGTAACCACGTGGCGCGATATCCAAAAAAACCTATGTCCAGCTGTGAACGCATACAGGATGATGGATGGATGGGTACCTTCAAGTCAAGAGTGAATAGGCCTCTTCTAGGCAAGCGCGCTCCACCTTAAGCTGCATTATCACTTACCACCAAGTATCATTGCAGACAAGCGCCAATTAAAAAAAATGCTAGTTTACTAAACCATCGCACTGTCTTCATCACTAATCACCATCCTCGTTTTATTGAAGTCGGTTTAATATTTCATTGAATGCTTAAAATAGGTAAGAAAGTTACTCAAAAATGATTATACAATGTTTATATTCTGTGTACATGTCGGAAGTTGGGTGCTGTTAGTTAAATATTAGCATTGATCGAACGACCAAGTTTGCTGAGGTCTCCCGAAGTTTGTGGAGCCATTTGGGGAGATTGTTTCTTATCCACTAAGGGTAAGCGCGCACTGTGAAATTTCATCGTGCGATTTTGCCGCAGAATTGGCTGAAGGGCTTAGGAACTTCACATCGTGTCGTAAAATATGGCCTAGGTGCAGCATTCTTCACTTTTTTAGAATCCCAATAACTTATATGATCGTAATCGCCGGCTCACTACTGAGCATGGGTTTCCTCTCATACTGATAATTTATATGTATGTATATATATCGGCTTATAAAATGAAATATGTTAACAGCATTGTTATTATTTACATCAAACGCACGTCGAACATCAAAGTCTACTTTCGCAATCGAAGGCAGGAATGGAATTTCATTAGAATGTAACGTTAAGCTTAGTGCTCAATATCCATAATGACTAGACTAGAATGTCTCGATACTAAAATTACTTCCACTGTGAAACATAACACTGAACTATTTAGTAGCGTGCCTAGAATCTAGATAGACCATTTACGCACTAGGTACAGCGTCGCACATTATACTATATATTATAATATATTTAAGAAGGTATATATAAGAAGGTATATGTAAGAAGGCACTAGTCAGTCGGATTTTTAGTCGGTCTCCTCTAAAGCGACATTAGAAGCGAAAAAAAAACGTAGAAATAAGAATCTTCCAAGCAGAGACTTATAGAGAGAGAGCCAGCTCATGCCAGACTTCGTTATTTTATAAAAGAATCTCCCAAAGCCACAATGATCCAAACTTCATAGTCGCTGATCGTTCCTCCCTGTTTTGGGGACAATACGCAAAGGAGCTTTCAGCTTTTATAAAATAACGAAGGTCTGGCACTGGGTGGGTGGTCTGGGAAGGTCTACTGGAAGTACCCTAGGTTTTCTTGACAGACACGACGGACGGACGGACAGACAGACAGACAACAAAGAGATCCTATAAAGGTTCCGTTTTTCCTTTTGAGGTACGGAACCCTAAAAACTAATAAACTACTTAATTATAATTACGCGTTTGCGATTTTCTAGTCATTTATTTGTAACAACTTATTTATTACAATAGTGTTGTATTCTAATATTTTTAGTTTGTTTTTCGTTTATAGTTTCTTGTTTCGTCTTGGTTTTTTCTTGTTTTGTATGCTATAAAGTCTCTATCTGTCTCTATCTATCTAAATTCTATTGATGTAGTTTACGTATGTTAATACTAACTGACTGTTAATTCTAATCATGCAGAACTATTGTACGTTCTGGTCACGCGCTATATCACAGCGGTCTAGGGTCATACTCGCTGGGGAGACGGGAACGGTGCCCGATGAATCGACACATTGTCCTTTTGTCCGGCGTACCTACCGCGTTATTGAATAACATGTATAGTACTTGCCCTGTTTGTTATACAAGGTTGCTGCTGATATTGAGGATTTTATTACTAAGTGGTGGTAGCGGGGAGAGCCTAGTGGTAAGGACGTCTGCCTCCTGTTCGGGAGGTCGGAATTAGACCTCTAACTTTTCGAAGTAACGTCCGTTTTTAACCCCCGACCCAATAAGAGGGGTGTTATAAGTTTGACGTGTGTATCTGTCTGTGGCATCGTAGCTCCTAAACTAATGAACCGATTTTAATTTAGTTTTTTTTGTTTGAAAGGTGGCTTGATCGAGAGAGTTGTTACTTGTTCTAGTTACTGTAACCTTCACTTGTCGGGGGTGTTATAAATTTTTAATTTACACTTGTAAATGTTGTATAGAAGCAGGCGTTGCTTCCACGATACACAAGGAACGAAAAGCTTAATTTGCTATAATCCGCTAAACCAGACAAATCGGTATGGTGCAACATGCAGCATGCGATTTGCACCGGCCGCCCTCCCACTGCTAAACATGCAGGAAAATCAATTAATATACTACCCAGGAGCAGTATACATATCTACTACATACAATATAATTTATAACCTTGGAGGTTTCCAAGAAACACTCAAAGCACATTTAACTCCGACAGCGGAACTTTCAAGGGGATTCCTTTGCGATTTATATTATGATTTGGATTTATACGTTGCAGACAACAGTTTCTTTGACTTTTTGAGGATTTTGAATGACCCGCAACTGGTTTTCTTAATGGTGTATGACCCCTTCCTCGCTATTCATAAGGGTGTCACTCTATATTACTAAAGTAGAGCGGAACTAGCTTAACATATAATCCAACAAGTATAAGAGTGAGGGAATGTGTAGAGATCAGAACATCTGTTCACAGTGTGTAGTTAACCTAACTGTTTTGCGAGATCGCGTGTCCTCGAGCAATGGCCATTACTAACGACGGATGCCGCTCCACAGATATTAGGGTTGACAATAAGATTCTGATCTATGGATTTATCTTGTAACTAGCCAATGCCCGCAGCTTCGCCCGCGTAGATTGGTCAGATCCCCGGCAGCATAAGGATTGAGGAGTTGGAATCCAATTTTTTATGGAACAATGTCGCAAAGTTCCTTTATCGATTAAAAAAAAATACGCAAATCTGTTCAGAAATCTCGGAGATATCAGTGTACATAGGTAGAAAAACACAACTCCTCCATTTTTATAAGTCGGTTAAAAAAGTAACCTATGTTAACTCCTTGTTTAATACTTTTTTTTTCTTCCACATGCATATTTTAACATGCTCCTAGCGATATGACATGGTGGGTATCATATATTTTTTCAAAAGCGTTGAGCAGTTAAGCTGGAATTCACTTACCTACCTAGAAACTTAATCTAAAAAAAAATTACAAATTCCATCTTAGACTGCATCCGTATGCAGTCTAAGATGGAATTTGTAATATTTTTTTTTATGAAGAGAGCCGACGACGGCCTTATTGGGCTTTGTATGTCTACTTTAACTCAATTTTGTCAAACTGTTTTCGTAGCTCCAATTCCATCATATTTAAATGTGAAAGTGTGCCCGTTTATTTTTTCACCTCTAAACCGATTATGGAGCAACTTGACACAGGGATTGCATGCATCCTGAAGACGGACATTAGATAATTTTTATCTTGGAAAATTAAAAAGCTCCCAGGAGAATTTAAACAATTTATACCCACGCGGATTAATTCGAATTTACTGTTTAGCTTAAACTAGCTGACGCCCGCGCGTGGATTTACGTTTTTCGAAATCTCGTGGGAACTCTTTGATTTTCCGGGATAAAAAGTAGCCTATGTGCTAATCCAGGATATTATCTATCTCCATTCCGAATTTCAGCCAAATCCGTCCAGTGGTTTTTGCGTGAAGGAGTAACAAACACACACACACACACACATACATATTATGTACACACAAACTTTCGCCTATATAATATATTAGTGTGATAAGTACATTATATGAAGATGTAGATTATCTTGTAGAGACCCTAACATCCGCTATTAGGTACGTGCAAAGTGCCGCATAACCGCCGGACCATCATTCCACTGTCGCCGCGATCATTAGTCATTCTTGCGTTTGAGGTATTTTGGACAATGCCTCATTTATGCAGAGAAAACCATTTTGGACACTCGCGAAATTATATTATCTAACTTAGTTATAGTTAATTGTTGACCTCTCTGGCTCAATGGTGAACGCTGTCGTCTTACGCGGGAAGTAGCCGGGTTTTATCTTCAGCAGAGGCAATTTTTAACCCCCGACCCAAAAAGAGGGGTGTTATAAGTTTGACGTGTGTATCTGTCTGTGGCATCGTAGCCCCTAAACTAATGAACCGATTTTAATTTAGTTTTTTTTTTTGTTTGAAAGGTGGCTTGATCGAAAGTGTTCTTGGCTATATAATCCAAGAAAATCGGTTCAGCCGTTTGAAAGTTATCAGCTCTTTTCTAGTTACTGTAACCTTCACTTGTCGGGGGTGTTATAAATTTTTAATTCACACTCGTTAAATTTAGAATTCTAAATTGGCTTCAATAGCAATACATAAAGCATTTTAATAGCAAATCGTTTTTTTTTTTCGTATAAAATGTAGCCTATGTCACCCGGACCATAACAACAAATCAATTGACACCTAATTCAACAAAATCGGCCCAGTAGTTTAGGCGCTACGGTGGAACTCACAAAATCTGATACAAACATACATACATAGACTGCTAAAATCATAGCGTTTCGTTTTGGTTTTGCCGTAGTTGGATAAAAATACGACTGACAGAATTTTGTGCAAATGACATTTTCCAAACCCGTCCCCAAACACGGAGATTAATCCAAATGAAATGTCCGTTTCTTTTTCCCCCTAATCACTTAAACCGGTGTACTTAATCAAGGTCAGCTTCATTCGAAAATGAGTCTTCTAACCATGGTTTAGATGCGGTTTTTCTGTAATGAAACATAGATACTTAGCTCCACAGATGAGGGTTGTCCAAGGTCGTTCATTGTGGAGATCCGGTAGGTCGCCCTGCACGGGTTGAATGGATATAGCTAGGTACAATAAATCATTTGTTATGCAACCTCTTGTCTCGTATAAATGCGGGGATTTTTTTATTCGATCATAGTTTGCGATTCACAGCCATATCGTCTTAGTAGTGGTGGAAATGCATCATCATCTATGCTTCTATATTAATATTATAAAAAGATTTGTACTTTGTAAGTTTGTTTGTAGGAAGTTATCTCTGGATCTAGAACTGTACCGAATATGAATGCTCAAAATTCAAATGCTCTTGACTTTTCAATAAGGTGTAAAATAGACCTATTTCAAATAAATATTATTTGATTCTAGTTAACATCCCCACTCGTGTACATACTAAAAAAGTCTTAATTCTGAATAAACTCGCTCACTCTCTCTCACACACACGCACACACACAAATACACACACACACACACACACACACTCACTCATGTTGTGAATCACCTACTGCTACTACTTTATTGAAAAGCTACTGTTATAATTTATAATTACTTATAAGAAAACTGTAATCCTGTATTGTAATCCCATTTGGCCTTATTTTTATATGAAGTCTAAAATGTAAAATTGTATTAGCTGTAACGCTGTTGATTACAAAGAATAAAATAAAATGCGAAAATAAACATTGATGTAAAAAAGTTACTCTACAGTTCATACCAAACAAGTAGCTGTATACTCAACAACTTCGATACAATGTAATCAGACAATATTTGTTACTACTTGTAGTTCAAGTAGTTGTTAGATTGTTGCTCGGTGAAGTAGTAACTAATGCCTTACTCTTTTGTTGCAGATTAAAGTGTAAAGTGCATCGATGAGACGCCGCTAGTGCCGGCAGGAGAGCGGCTGCCGCCGTGGTTTACTTACTTGTAAGTTGTGATTAAAATTTGTTAACTTTATGCTAGGTTATGGGTCCAGCTGGAACGATGACCTGAAGAAGGTGGCGGGGAGCGGGTGGATGAGGAAGGCGGAGGACCGTGTTTGGTGGCGCGCTCTTGGAAAGGCCTATGTCCAGCAGTGGACGCTTACAGGCTGATGGATGGATGGATGGATGGGTCCAGTGAATAAGTGATTGGATTGCTGAGTTCATTTGGAAATACCAAGTTACTACTTAACTATAGACAGTATTGAAATAAATTATTGGAAAGCTGTTCTCAACATAGACCATCATCATTATCAACCAGTGGAAGTCCACTGCTGGACATAGGTCTCCTGTAGGGACTTCTACGGGCCACGATCTTGCGGCGCCTGAACCCAGCGGCTCCATGCGACTTCTTTGGTGTGCAGTCCACCTAGTGAGGAGTCTTCCAACGCTGCGCTTTCTGGTGCGACATTCCAGCATTTGGGACTTTACTTGAACGTCTAAATTCAAATTCAAATTCAAAATATTTTTATTCAATTAGACTTTTACAAGTTCTTTTGAACTGCCTTTCCTACCGAGAAGAACCAGCAAGAAACTCGGCGGCTTAACGCGAACTATGTGCTTTGGCCACGTCAGCTTCGCAACCCGTTGAGCTGTATTGGTTACTCTGATTCTCCTATCCTCATTTCTGATTTGTTCACGTAGAGAAACTCTCTCCATCGCCCGCAGAGTGACTGAGCTTTCTTATGAGGCCCATAGTTAGCGACTGGTCTCGAATCCTCACCATCAAGGCGATAGAATTGACTCAAAACTTCTGTTTGGATTGAATGCAAACAACTTTAAGTTATTCATTGCGCTGTAAGCAGTGATAAATTATTCCATTCTCACAGTGTACCTAACGCAATAGGTATCGTTTGGTTAGGTAACAGTAACACAATTAAGCTGTAACTGTCGACTATGGTGTACCTACCGGTTGAGTATATTTCAGCAACGCAAATCGCGATCGCAATCGCGGGTGAACATTCAATAGAGTGCCTATCGTCAGTGAAGTGAACCGACAAGTGAAGGTTACAGTAACTAGAAAAGAGCTGATAACTTTAAAACGGCTGAACCGATTTTCTTGGATTATAGCTAAGAACACTCGATCAAACCACCTTTCAAACAAAAAAAAAAACTAAATTAAAATCGGTTCATTAGTTTAGGAGCTACGATGCCACAGACAGATACACAGATACACACGCCAAACTTATAACACGCCTCTTTTTGGGTCGGTTAGAATTTCACTGACGCTATAAGTATAGGTTCATTAATCGATACTTATATAAATATTCAATAGTCTGGAGTCTACTTTGGAATGCGTTTATTCATATTTTTTAGGGTTTCGTACCTCGAAAGGAAAAAAGGAATCCTTATCGAATCACGTCGTTGTCTGTCTATTGAGAATCAAAACTTTTCACTCTCTAACCATACTAACTTAGGAAAATAAAGAAAAAATACAAAGTTTTTTAATTTTTTTTTATGTATTTATTTAAGAAATGAAATGTTTATTTATTTGCTGAATATGGGTGGCTTACAAAGGTCTTATAATCTACTAAGCAGGTTTTCAGGTACATACATTAGAGAAGTACCGTACATAAGTAGTATCGTACAGTATAGATCGTTGAGGTAGATGATCCGCCATTATCTTCGAAAGTGTTTTTGTCGCAGATTTTTATAATAAAAGCGGTGGCCTCAAAAGCAAAGAAAGCGTTACTAAATCTATACATATAATAAATAAATACCTATTTTATTCTAGAAATCGCCATCATAACTCATCATTAAACTACGGAACGGAATATTTCTAATATTATATTATTAATAGTGCCAATTCGATCATAATCGTAGTTGCTAAAACCACTACTAAAAACAAAATTAAATTGAAGATATGATTGAGCTCTAACCTTATATTTAGATATCATAGTACGCTTACTTTAATGTAATTTTCTAGAATTTGCTTTGTTTAGAACCCTTCAAACTTGAAATTTTTTTGAGTTTTTTTTTATAAATCCTTGAAAAACTCTTTGATTTTATGGGATAAAAATATGTGTTCATCTCCGGGATTTACCCCTCTCTCAGTATCTTTCGTCAGAATTGGTTAAGCTGATGGGCCGTGGCCCGTGAGACACTTCGCACTAATTTTATATTACCTAGTAGGTATAATATAAATATACAATATAAATTATTCTGATAAAATGTGGCACTAAGGTTGAAATATATAGAGCGCATTCTAACTTTGCTTAGACTTAAGTTTCAGTTAAAACGAGACAGATTTATGCCAGCGGTATAACGCTGTCTCATTTTAACAGTGTCTTAAGTCTGAGCAAAGTCAAAGTGCTCTCTATAGATCTCAGCCTAAGATACTTTGCTTCCTGAAGAAGAGACAACGGCACCCACAAAATGCTTGAGCTAATCTTTACACCATTTCAAACGCCCACGATAAAGTTTATATTATAGTTAACTAGTTAGTAACATACTCTAACGAATAAAGCTGTTAATGGGTAATAAAAGTCAAAACTACACGATAGCATCATGAAAGATGTCCCCGTATTTCCTTTCTCGGGCAATTTGTCACCAAGCCGTTACATAATTTGTTAGATTAGAGTAGTCCGGTTAACGATCCGTCAGCGTCTCGTGAATTGGCCGGCCACGACAGAAAATAGCCTTACGATTATCTAATAAACGGGGGTCGTTGCTCTAGAGTTCAGAGGATGTCTTTATAGGTGTATGTGAGGGTATTGTGCGAATTATTTGCAAGCTGAAATACCAGTGGGCAAGCCATATCTGGCGCTGAACCGCTGGTTCGTTGCGGCAGAGTGCAGACGCGATCTGAACCGGTCATGGTACGGGATTGGGCATACCGGTGTTTGACTAGTCAAATCAGTATCTTTTTATCAAACGTCAAAACACGCGCTTAGTATGCAAGCTTCTATGAAATACTGGCATATGACGTCACAATACAAATACCGTAATGTGGACTCAACGCCGAACTACGAGTACATCCGGGTAAGGCCTAAGGTCCAGCTGTGGACTTATAGTAGTTAGGACATAATAGTCCAGACATAGGCTGATGGTGGGTGGATTAGGACGTTGGCTTGCGATAATGGTGCCTTTCAGTTCACAATATAATCTCGTTTAGATAAATGACTCTTGCTTCGACACTATGTATAAAGCGCAATTCAGCTCGCATAGCGCTGCGGCATTAAAATTAGCAAACACCTCTCTTTCTATGGTGTAAACTCTTGTCTCTTATCTCTCTCTCTCTTCTCGCCTCTCTTCTATTTCTCCCTCCCCCCCCCCCCCCCTCCCCCCTCTCATGAGTAAAAACTATTAAGAATTTCACGGGAGCCGTTGAACGAGCGCGCTGGCCGTAGGAATTCATTAGTATAGGTGGAATCTTCTAGTGACAGGAATATTTCTTGAGTCATGTGACTAAGTGAGCCCAACCTATAGATAGATAGATAGATAGAACTCTTTATTGCACACAAAAACACATATAAGGATAACAACACAGTAAGAAGAAAACAGAAAAAAACAATTGTGTGCAAAGGCGGCCTTATTGCTTGGAGCAATCTCTACCAGGCAACCTTTGCTGAAAGGAGAATTTCTAGGAAGGAGGTTGGATAGTACCAAGTCGCAAGGATTTTTTTACAAAGATTTATATATATACTAATAAACATAAAAAAGTAATTATATATATATATATAATATATAAATATATATGTATATGCTATATATGACAATATAGTTACTTGCATATAATATAAAAGGGATACATATAATATAAAAAATAATAATATAATAAATAAAAACAATATTTAAACTATTATGGCATAGATAAGTAGAATTCTTTCAAACGATTTTTAAAAATGGGCAGGGATTTCGAACTTCGAATATTCTTGGGGAGGTCATTCCACAGTTGTACTGCATGTACCGTAAAGGACCTCCCGTAGAATTTTGTGTAATTTCTTGGGGTTTGGAGCTTGTTATCCGAGCAAGAGCGCAACTTCATGTGGCCTATATTACTATTATGATTTAAACATGCATCCAGTCGTCGCGCATTGAGATTTCAGTCCGTTCTTTGATCTATCGACGCTATTATGTAGGGCAGGGCAGGACCGCTATTGCATAGAGCTGAATGTCTCCTCGTCTCGAATGGATGGAGACGCATAAGAGCCGGATGTTTGGTGTTTAGGTTGGGTTTATGTATTGTACCAATTCCAGTTAGACGGGTGACTGTGTACTTTCTTACCTGTTTTTAAGTTTTAAAACAAGTGTAAATTAAAAATTTATAACACCCCCGACAAGTGAAGGTTACAGTAACTAGAAAAGAGCTGATAACTTTCAAACGGCTGAACCGATTTTCTTGAATTATAGCTAAGAACACTCTCGATCAAGCCACCTTTCAACCAAAAAAAAACTAAATTAAAATCGGTTCATTCGTTTAGGAGCTACTATGCCACAGACAGATACACAGATACACACGTCAAGCTTATTACACCCCTCTTTTTGGGTCGGGGGTTAATTACTTCAAGATAAAGGGTATGGACTCTTATCTCATACATTAACATAACCTTTAACTGTGTTCATTGTAACTGTCGTTTATAGGTACTTATTAATTAAATTGCCTAATACATTAGATATCAATTATAAAACTATTAAAGATAACCTAAAAGATGATTTCTAGTACATTTTATGGAATGGGCCACACGATTACACAATATTTCTAAAGTTGTTGTCATAGTCACGAATCACGACTGATAGACGTCCACTGCTGAACATACTAGGTCTCTTCTAGGGACTTCCACACGTCGCGGTTTTGCTCCGCCTGGATCCAAGAGCTCTCTGCATATTTCTTATCATTCGGCAACTAGATTTAATATCCACAGATTCTAAAGAAAATGAAAGATTCTATTTGTATAATATGTTTTATGTTCCACGTAAATGGAAACCCCATATAAAGGACCCCAGGGCCCTATGCTTAGAACAATGCTACATCGAATATTCTATTGGGACCTAGTTAGCAATAAAGTTTAGGTGCAATTGTCTTCCATATACGAAGTGCGATGGTCAGAATGATTACCGCGTTCGCGTCTTTGCATATTCATGAACTATGTGTATTAATATCAATGACGCTGTTAGGACTAGTTATGACAGAATCTAACGCTATTATAAAAAAGTGATATAAGCCTAATGGTTCAGACGTCGGCCTTCCTTTTAGGGGTTCGATCCCGGGCATGCACCTCTAGCTTTTCAGAGCTATCACTTGGTTTAACGGTGAAGGAAAACATCGTAAGGAAACATACATACCTGAGATTCGCCTTAGTGTTCTCAAAGGTGTGTGAAGTCTTCCAATCCACATTGGGCCAGCCTGGCAGACTATACCCTAAGATCTTCTCATTCTGAAAGGAGACACGTGCTCAGCAGTGGGTCAGCAAGGAGTTAATCATAGTGGTATTATGATAAGCGATCTGGCCTTACCACTACCAGAATGAACTACCCAGTACCATAATAATTCTGTATTAGGAACTATACCAAGTGTGCTGTCAAGCAATACTGTATGAATCAATCAGCTTGTTGCATCCACTGTTGGACATAGGCCTTCCCATGAGCGCGCAACTACACACGGCTCTTCGTCATCTTCATCCACCCACTTCCCGCTACCTTCTTAAGGTACCTACTATAGTTATATTCGATTAAATTAAAGCTGCATAACCAAAACTATCTGCAGTGATTTAACTTCTAAATTATTATTAGTCACACAACTAACTGGCAGTCGGTCACGCAACAGTTTCCGATGTTTAAAGTGTAAAGCTTTCAATCATATAGGTCTATTCGTCAATAACAGTTACTACCAAAAGTTATTATTCAGTTATTGTCATTTCTTCATTAATCACAATCTCTATAATCATGGCATCAGAAGAGATAGATACTCAACACTCAGTCATGATTGGTTGCTTCGTGAGGTAGATTCTACAAGATTCTCAACCACGCCCTTACTACTACTACCAAGTAGGGCCACTACGTTACGGAGGACCTTAGGGATCATGTTGACATTGAAAGAGAGAGAAGGGCATTGGCAGTAAGATGCCATATGTTGGCCCGCAGGTTTGTCCGATGTAGTAAAGAGGCAAAAATAACGCTGTTTAAAGCATATTGCCAAAATTTCTACTCGGGAGGCCTGTGGGTCAACTACTCAAAGAAAGCCATAGACACCCTAAGGGTGCAGTATAACAACGGGTTCAGGATGCTGTTGGGCTTGCCGCGGTTTTGTTCAGCGTCAGGTATGTTCGCAGAGGAGCGGACTGATGACTTCTTTGCCATAATGCGGAAGAAGTCATCATCACTGCTGACAAGACTGCGCTCAGGCACCAACCGCATCCTGAACATGTTTGCAGATAAGTTGGACTCACCAATACTTGAACACATGATTCAAGTGTTGGTGAGGCAACAATAATTGTAAATTGTTTCGTTCCACTACAACATTATATTACTAACATTAGTTTTTAAGCATCAATATTGTCTACTAACAAAGCGAGTCCTGGTTGCTCTTAATAAAGATTTATTATTATTATTATTATTATTATTATTATTAGTTGAAAAAACAAAAATTCGAATTACACATAGCTACCTTCCAAGAAGAATAGCATACCCTCAAAACAAGGCATTCGGTCTCGCAACGGTTTTCGATGTTTAGACGTCATTAAAAAGCGTTCGAAGCTTTCAATCATAGGTCTATTCAACTATTATTAGTACAGAAGGTTATTGTCATTTCTTCATTAGTCACAACCGCTATAATCACGGCATGACGAGCCATACACACTTGCAGTCACGATCAAATACTTCGTGAGTTAGATTCCACATTATTTTGTTGTACGGAACGGTTTTATTGAGATTACATACGGTATGCTAATGGGACGTTCGGATTGTTGTGTCTCAATGCTTAGATATCGTAGTTTGAGACGTGCGTAGATTTGCATACTCATCGGGAATAGTTTAGAATGGACCCTTCTAACGAACATTGTCGATAATTGCGACACCTTGAGCTTCGATACAACGGTTTAAAATAATGTTAACTGGCGCAGAGTCAGCCACAATGTACTTACATTGAGAGAATGTCTCGTATATTGAGAGGTATAAAAGAGAACCTGCATTTGAACTTCTAAATTGCATTTGGGATGCAGTTCTATTGCCGTTGGCACACTTAATAGTGCACGGGACTGCAATTGCTTGCATAGTATGGCATATTATTGTAAATTGAACACTAGAAAAGAGCAAGCGCCGAGTTTCTTGCTGGTTATTCTCGGTAGAAACCAGTGGTAAATTATATTGATGATTCAAAAGCACTTGTAAAGGTTTACTTGAATAAAAATATATTCTATTATATTCTAACTGAATCGCAACTGCGACCAATTGCACATCCAGTTCTAGTTTGGGCACACACTGTGATCCTGACTGCGCCAGTCATTAGAAAGTTGTGATGCAGTTGTGTTAACTGCACCCTAAACGCATCCAAACTGCAATTTGGTAGAACAGCTTGCAGTCCAAACGCACACTGTCTATCAGTATAATGACCAAGAAACTTTAATTTTCTTAATATAATCAGAAGAATCCAGTTAGTGCAATTCTCTATGTTACATTCTTTCATAAATCTTAATGAGTAATAGAGGCCTTTGCCTCTATGCAGTCACATCTTGGATTGGAAAAAGACTTTTAAGTTTATACTAAAACGGTACCTCGAACCACGACGTTCTAAATAACATTATGGAGAATAAACGAAACATAAAAATTCATAAACATCCCTCTTTATAGCCACGGCGCGGCTACGTAAACAGCATTATTTATAATGCATCTCTCGGGGAACGATTTATGTGGACGGGGGGGGATAGTGAGAGACTCCTTCGGGAAGAATAAACATAACTAGACCACCATTTTATACTAGTTCTAGTTTTATACCCCGTCCACACACTGCCCGTGTGGCATGGAAAGGAGCGAGGAACGGAGGCAGAGACGTAGTGTGGACGCGTTACTCGCATGTTCCTCGTTCACGCCCATCGCTCCCTATTTTATCGGCAAGTATGCAATAGCGCACAGTTTCGACGTCCATCGCGTTGCAAGGGCAAGCGACCTAGTCGGTGTCGCGATTAATTGTGCGAGTAGAGCAGTATGTAGACGGGGGGTTACAATTTGAAAACAGAGGACCTATAAGTACACTTGTTGTAGGTACACAATGGCTCCGTCATTATTCAGAAAATGATGTCCATTACTATCAAATCCAAGATGGTTGACTTACATTTGTTCAAAAAAATCTGAAGTTTAACTTTCTTCGTGTCTTGGAGTCTTCGTCTCGTGTCTCGTCGGTTCTAAAATTTTGAGGATCGCGGCTCCTTCGAGATATCACTTCCTTCGCTATGTTGTGTCATTCCTACCTATTACCATATTCATAACTACTTATTAACCCCCGACCCAAAAAGAGGGGTGTTATAAGTTTGACGTGTGTATCTGTGTGTCTGTGTATCTGTGTGTCTGTGTATCTGTGTATCTGTCTGTGGCATCGTAGCGCCTAAACGAATGAACCGATTTTAATTTAGTTTTTTTTGTTTGAAAGGTGGCTTGATCGAGAGTGTTCTTAGCTATAATCTAAAAAAATTGGTTCAGCCGTTTAAGAGTTATCAGCTCTTTTCTAGTTTTCTTGTAGAAAAGAAGGTTAGATAACCGTTAGGTGCATAATATTATATCAATAGACAAATGTCAAGCTGTCAAGATGGACGTTGTCTAAATACATAATTATTTATTTGAAAATGATGTTTTGGAAAACTCAAATACTTTGGATCGTCGGGGGTGTTATAAATTTTTAATTTACACTTGTATCGTGTACATTTTGAGAAAGAACTCCCCTTATTTGCTCTATTTGTCAACTGACATGACAAAAATTAAACGGACTTCAAAAACCACAAACACTAAAAAGTAAAAAATAATTTTTGTTTAGCTACACGTGTAATGTGCCTAGGTATGAAGTCGAGCGAGCATATTAGAACAAAATTAGAAATCCAAGGGTGAAGCTTTTTCTTTAGAATTTTTTTTATTTCACAATTTTTACTGTGTATAATATGCTGTACCCTGTTAAAACCCTACTGTTTACTAAGCTATTACACTGATCGCGAGCAATTTGCTCTTATCCATTGAGGAGTTCTGTTCTCCATCTCCGAAGATATTCATCAGATCTTCACTAAATTTATATGGGACCACCTGCAAAGTATACCCTTTCAGACAAAAAAAAATTCCAAATCGGTCCAGGCGTCTTAGAGTAATCGGGTAACATACATTTCCGACGAATTGAAAACCTCCTCCTTTTTTCGAAATCGGTTAAAAATTTCATTGTGTTTGATTGGTTAGTATTCAAATGAAAGCTAAACGTTTGTTGGGAAGATACTACGAATAAACCTCTCTCAACGTCTTCGCCTAAGTGTGTTCGTGTGAAAAACAGCTGATAGTGGCAGGTTATTTTCGTCCGCATGTCGTCAGATGTGGGTTTTCGCTTTTACGATCTTTTGTGAGTACGTATTCTTGACGTGGCGGATTTAAATAGATCAAGAAAATTACTGTGTGCTACTTTCTTATGGAGAACGGAGAATGTCCTATATTTTATATCTCGTGTTTTTGTTGTTTTTAAATCTTTGTTTTTAACCCCTGACCCAAAAAGAGGGGTGTTCTAAGTTTGACGTGTGTATCTGTGTATCTGTCTGTGGCATCGTAGCTCCTAAACTAATGAACCGATTTTAATTTAGTTTTTTTTTTTTTTGTTTGGAAGGTGGCTTGATCGGGAGTGTTCTTAGCTATAATCCAAGAAAATCGGTTCAGCCGTTTGAAAGTTATCAGCTCTTTTCTAGTTACTGTAACCTTCACTCGTCGGGGGTGTTATAAATTTTTAATTTACACTTGTTTTGACGATTAAGTTAAAGTTTACTTGAATAAAAATATATTCTACTCTTTGAAATTTGTGTAGGTACCTAGGCCACGCGGACAAAATTGCGGGCATAAGCTAGTCAATTAATAAAGAGTGCAACCGTAAATTTTGGCATAATTTTATAATCTGTTATTGAATGTACTCGCGCAAATTGCCGCCGCAACATATTAAGCGTCGTAATTTTCCGCACCGGCAGTCATAATCGTTACGAGTTACGATATCGTGAATTAATTGCATGTGAAGTGAAAGTGACGTAATCAAGTGTTCACTGCGCTAGCGCTGCCCCACGCTCGCGGTCTGGGTTATTAAGGGGCAAGCGACGGGTCTGCCCGCGAAATTCAAATTTGGTTTTTCGCAATTTGTAAACTAATATGACAAAGTAGGCTTATGGCATTCTAATTGCGCCAAATGGCAGTATCATCTCCACAAATTAGCTATGGTATCGACTAATTTGTGAGTAGCTCACGTCAAACTCATTATTTTGACTAATTTCTTGAACACTTTCAAGTAAAGATCTTTACGTAAACCTGTGAAGATGAAACTGCCACTGACGGAATTGGAATACCATAAGCCAACCAGTTTTTCTGAAATTTGGTAACGAGATAGCTTACATCGTTTTATACAAGGGACTTCATTTACACTATTCGAACTAAGTTAGTATGTACTTAACTAGTTATGTAGGTAATGTCAGGTTGTATATGTTATATTGACAAAAATCCGGCCATGGAATCCTATTATCGTCACGGAAGAACTGCGAAATCATATTAGAGATGTCGGTACTTATGTTATCGATTTTTTTATGATGAGTGGTTAAGTGCCGATTTCACCAACGTCGAGTGACGTTTAATCGAGGAATAAATTGGGCCTAATGACAGTTTTTGTACTGAAAACCTGCCAGAAATCTTTACTCTCGGATAAGGCTTATTTTAGGTTGGTGATATCGACCCTAAATAATAATATTATCTGTTGAATAAGATGATTATCACCGCCAAATTATGCTATAGAAATTATGTTGAAGATACTTATGTGAGTCTGAACATATTTAAAAAATCACGCAACAATTTCTCGTTGAAAAAGTCTGTATTATTTAAGCTGATTTCTATTTAAACAGCCAATTAGCCAATTTCCTGCTTTATCAACACATACATAGGTAATTACAGTAATTAATCATTATAAACCAGGTCCTATAATAATTAAATTGTTTCATAATTATTTAAAAATAACAATATCACATTACATTAACTCATGCGATAGGCATATTTATTACAATTTATTAGATGCTGCTTGTGACTTATTCTACGTGGATTTAGATTTTTTTTTTAAATCCCGTGGGAGCTCTTTGGTTTTCCGGAAAACCGTAGCCTATGTCCGTCCCCGACATGTAAGCTATCTCTGGACCAATTTTTGTCTTAATCAGTTTAACGGATGAGGCGTGAAAAGCTAGCAGACATACAAACAAAAACACATTTTCGAATTTATAATATATGGAAGTGTCCCTATTTCCCTGATCTATTTAGAATGGAAATCTATCGTGCCAGATAACAGAGCTAATACTAATTGTCATCTAAAGTCCTTCACATGACCTTGTTTATCGATTAAATACTATCGATAAATGACATTCACCCATCACTAGCCAGCCTATCCCAAATCAAGCTAAGCTGAGCGTACCGTTACATAGCACGCCCACCGCTTCCAAGGTATTTTGTCCACTATACATTTATTATAACTTGTACTACATTTTAGTCTTTAATCCTTTTATGATAGAGGTTATATTCCGACGTTATATTTTATCGATACTGCAGTCGCGGTCGTGGATATTTAATTTTATGTTGGAGATAGACTGGACAAATGTAAAGTCGTGTGAAAGAGCCATTTGGCTACTATATCCTTTAGAAAGTACCTACCTTTATAATATCTCACTGTTAATGTTGCGTTAGAAATTTTCCTCTTCTTTCAATTTTGTCTTATCTGCAGCCTGTATTGGTAGCCAGTGTAGATTTCTTTTTAAATCCAGTCGAACCACTCTCCAGCTCCTTAACCATGTATTTCTATGCAAAAAATCACATCACTATGTTTGGGCGAATCAAGGACAAGAACTATATTTTTTTTTTATTCAGATATAAGTTAGCCCTTGACTGTAATCTCTCCTGGTGGTAGGTGATGTTGCAGTCTAAGATGGAAGATGCTAACCTGGGAAGGGTATGGGAGTTTTATTAAGCCCATACTCCTTTGATTTGTACATGTTCATATTAGGAACAGGGATAATCATCACGTGGAATATGGTTTTGATTCGAAGATCGTGTTTCCTAATAAGCCATTAAGAGGATATACGCAATAGCCGCTCTATCGCTTTGACACATCTCCATGGTGTCACGTAATAACAAGTGTTATTATATGGCGATTACATGTGGATTCATTGTTGATGTGTGCTCAGGTGGGGTTTTTCAATGCCAGTATAATATTATGTTTATGTACAACGTATATTATACAATTTTATAATAACTGTTAAAGTTGACAAGTCCGTGGACTTGAAAGTCGTGTAACAATGGCTGATTTAGGAATTTTATTATACGTACAGATTGCAGAACCCTACCAATAAGTACTTCTCAGGCAAACAGGTTCCCTCACGATGTTTTCCTTCACCGTTAAAACAAGTAATATTTTAATGCTTAAAACGCATATACTTCCGAAAAGTTCCCTCCGAATGGGAGGCCAAGTACGGTCTTAGCCACCTAGGTCCTAGACCATCACCGCGTGAGAGTTCTCCATAATAATAAATTCTCAAAGGTGTGTGAAGTCAACCAACCCGATGGTCACCATGGTGGACTATATGCCATAATCTTTTCGCATTCTGAGAGGAGACCCGTCCTCAGTAGTGAACCGGAGACGGGTTGATGATGATGATGATGGTTTTAGCTTCGAGACTGTATATAACATAATTTTAAAGTTAAAGAAAGCGGTTTGATAATAAAGCGGAATCTCAGTTGTATGGAAAGACTTTGTATTTTCACACAGTGTGTGTATTAACTGAGATAAAAAATAAGCCGTTAAAAAGAAATGGGGTCGCGAGTTGCTTAATCAAACAACCCTTTGGTCTAATTTTAATTTGCACAACCATTGTGAGTGTTCTTGTATAAACGAATACATTGTACCTATAGGTATAAAAGAAGAAACATAATATGATAAACTAGCTGATGCCCGCGACTTCGTCCGCGTGGAATTAGTATTTTAAAAATCCCGTGGGAACTCTTTAATTTTCTTCTTTAATATGTGTTAATCCAGGGTATAATCTATCTCCATTCCAAATTTCAACCAAATCCGTTCAGCCATTTTTGCGTGATTGAGTAACAAACCTCCACACTTTCACATTTATAATATTAGTAGGATTAGGATTACGTTTATGATGGATTACGTTTATGATAATCCCAACGTCCCGGGAAAGACATCGGGCTACGTAATTTAATTTATATAAAATTATGGACACAATTTATTATTGTCTGAAATAAAATATTTTTATTTATTTATTTATTATTTATTTTATTTATGTAGGATTTTCATTTATTAAAACCCTCTCAGTGGCCAGTGGCCACCTATAACGCTATAATTAAGTAGGCAAGTAGTTAAAAATTAAGTAGGCCAACCTGTGGCTCTAATAATTGTGTCCAGAGTCGAGACTCGGCCACGGGTTTAATATACCTTCCCTTGTAAAGTATATAATTGTTATAATATACATGACATAGGTACGATAATAATAATGTACGAGTAATATTGGTGCCCATTGGCAGCGTGGTAGACTATGGCCAAATCCCTTCTCATCTCACTCTTAGAGGAGACCCGTGCTCCGTAGTGAGCCGGCGATGGGTTGGTCATGATGATGATGAGACTGAAGCTCGGATTCAATACTCAATCAATCTCTAACTGTTGATAAGCAACATTGTTATTTTGTCAAAATGCATTCACAAACAACTACGTTGCTAAACAACTTATCGACAGATTAGAGATAGATTGAGTATTGAAACCAGACGTAAGTAAAGATACCCTATAACTACCTAACCTTTGTATAAAATTATTCGAAAGTAGCACAAAAGAAGCTGCAGCTTCATAGCCGACCTTATGGGTCAAGTTTCAACCATTGAAAGTTTAAATTATTAATGGCTTTTTGAAATTACTTTGAGAATTAATTGAACTTCTTTCATAAGTAAGGATTCCATGGGATTTGATATCACGGGACATGCTTCTTTGCGGCCATTTACGAAATACGATTAAACAATCAATCAATCATTTATTTGCTGCAAATGTAGGTTTACAAAGATGTTAAGATTCAATAACTTATCGGAGTAAGTATACCAATTTGAAAATATTTAAACCTAGCAAATGAAAATAATATTGAAATATGTCTGCTTTATCTAGCAGTTATCCTAGCGTTTTGCAAAATTAGAAAAAAGGTAGTAAATCTATCCGTACATGTCTGGAATTTCGTTAACTTTCGGATTCGCGTACAGACTTTGGCTCACTCATCAGTGAGTACACGATTAAGAAGAACTTTCCTAATTTCGTTTGTTTATGGTGGCACTACATACATATAAATGTTTTGTAGTCAAAATAATAATGCGTTAATGAGACAAAAGCGATTGTTGAACGCGCGTGAAAAATTAAATAGCCTTTTTGAAATCCCTTAAATCTTTGGACGTTTAACAATGACAGCCAACTATTGTTCAACTCGGAATGATAGGTATTTGTTGTTCTCGACGCGCATTGCAAGTTATACAATACGTCGTTTGACATTAATTAATGAATTATTAATAGTTATCTCGGCAAGAAATATGTACACAAAATCTAAAACCTTAAACGTTTGTCAATATTTCTGTAGGTACGTGATAATATGGACTAAAGCCTTCTCTTAAATATTCTTAGGCGTAACACACACCTGCAGAGAGGAGCTTAGGCGGGCACAGCGTATTCCTTGATACCAACTCAAGTTATTGTTAATCTCCTTGATGTTTTATTTTTAGTATATGTCAGAGCAATGTAAGTAGGTACTTAATAAAGTCGAGTTTAAATTGTTAGAAGATGTTGTGTGTTCTAAGAAAGTGGCAGGGAGCGGGGTGGTTAAGGAAGGCGGAGGACCGTGTTTGATGGCGCGCTCTTAGAAAGGCCTATGTCCAGTAATGGACGTAAACAAGCTGATGGAATGGAATTTTTTTATCGGAAAGATTCAGCTCCTATCCACTCCGTTTGTAGGTTTGCGTCGACCCTTATAATTCTCTAGTCATTGAACCTACTTCGAAATATGTACCGAGCGAGACTTGAGATGGCTCAGTACGCTCGAGACGGCTAAGCCCGAATCTATGTTAGCAGCGTTTCTGCTTACTATGTGTTTATTTTTCTACTAGCATAATAATCATAATAGGTACACTAAATTCACAGTTCCTAATTTCCTACTGTGAGGTTGTGGCTAGATTCAATGAGCTCACACTTGGCTGGTTTCAGTAGGTACTAGTAACTAACGACGTACAATGTAGATATGACAGTCGATTTGTTAGTGATCTAGCGGGGAAGGTAATCCCATTAGACGGTAATTCTTTTAGCGTTCACTCGTTGTTACGGGCCTTGGTAATGGTGATGGTTTAAGATACATGCGATAGCGAATCATTCTATTGTCATTGGGGTGATTTATTTAGTTTGTTACTAGATCATTGCGAATTGATCACTGCTTAAAATTTTTATGAGTTTTGCACTCGCTATTGTTAGCGTAAATGAGTAAAGCCTGCATGTCTTCCAAATTCCAAATTTAACAGAATACAGGTAGGAAAATATTTATAAAAGCATGAAAAATTGCCGTTCTCTACGTGTGCTACGTAGAGAAGAGAGTTTTTCAGTTCCTTTCCAGATTGTTGAATTTTGAGAAACCAGTCTTCTTTGTTCTGAACAATCTTTAGCCATTATTAACTTCCCTTGAAGTCAAGGGTGATTAATTAGCTGGAATGCAGAAATCATAAGTCTGACAGCAATGACAGCAAAGATTAAATAACAAAAAAAAAAACAGTCAGTGACCAGGGTCAACACTGACGTAAAGACTGACTGAGGTTTCATGCAAACAACAAAGATTTTTGGCGCAATTCGAAAACAGCACTTACCCATTGGTACTGTTTAATATATTTGGTATTAGCTGAATGCATTGGGAGAAAGTGTATTGGATCATTAATGCCAGCTTCTACCAAACGTCTTATAACTTGAACCACACCGTCACATGCTAACAAACAATAGGCGTAGCGTAGCGAACGGCGCGATCGGCGCACGCGTTACTATTCACCACATATTACTGTGTGGTAACTGCTGGTCGCCATTGCGCAGCATCACAGTTGCGTAATGTTCGATTTACAAATGTTAAGATTATGGAATTCTATACTACAAGAATTTCGGTTTCAGCGTCCATCGGCACCGGCCCTACGACAATTATTTCCCGCTCACTGTCATTTCAGCTTGCTAAAGTAGTCACAGTTGAGACCCCAGTAAGCATTAGGTGCCCTCCCGTACGATGGGCCGACGATATAAAGAGGGTGGCGGCATCGTCCCTTTCTACATGGTAAATAAAATCAATTTCTGCGTATTCGTGTTTCCTGCCCTCTGTCACTTCAGTTTGCTAATATGCACTAAAGAGTGGAGACCGCAAGTAAGCGTGGGGTGCCTTTTAACACGATGGACCGACGATATAAAGAGGGTGGCGGAATTTAGTTGTCTGATGAAGAGGGCTTAGTGGAGTCGTGTGGAAGTCCCTATAAGAGATCTATGCCGAGCTGTGACGAAATAAAATTTATTAAGGTTCTATAAACATTAGCTTGTTAAATTGATTAGCAGCAAGCAGGTATACATTAAGCTCACTTAATAACTGTCCTAGAATTAGTCTATTTCCATAACTATGTCATTATAATCGGTGTAATAACTATTGTAATAGCGCAGTTTAGATTGCTTGGAATCAATTATATCCCGTAGCTAGATTACAGTACCTGTATTATGTAAAATATAGTCGTTTAATACTTCTATGACTCGTCGTAGTTCTCGTCAGAATATGTATAAGAGTTCCGTAGTAACTCATCTTCATCTCAACTTATCGCCGGCCCACTACTGAGAGCGTAAAAGCAAAGAAAAATAGGCGTTTCATAGGCTACCTAGCGTCAAATGTGCAAACATTCGACGCCAGTGACGTCGAAGCCTCCACTTTTTGTTACAAGTTCCCTAACTTTCGCGAAGTGTGCTATAACTAGACAGGAAATATCGTGTTTTGAGAAAATATCTGTTTATATTCCAAGATCAAACCACCAAGCTTAGATTAAGGTAGTGGTTACGTAAACAATGGATGCGATCATACCGCCGCGACGTCGGCGTCTCCCATGACCTTGTCTAACCGCAGATGAGTATTAGGGCTGCCACAAATACTATTGCAAATAAATCGGTTTAGAAGCCTTGAACACAGATTTGTGAATCGTCATCATGAATCTTCATACTTTTATTGTACAACACAAAATTAGAAAAAAAAACACATACAAAGCAAAACAAAAATATAGGCACGTACATCATCATCATGATCTTTGATCAACCTATCACCGGCTCACTACTGAGTACTGACGGGTCTATTCTCAGAATGAGAAGCGCTTCGGCTGTAGTATGCCACGCCGGGCCCAATGCAAATTGGCAGGTTGAACACACCTTTGAGAACATTATGGAGAACTCTCAGGCATGCAAGTTTCTTATGTTTTCCTTCAACGTTAAAGTAATCATATTTAAATGCTTAAAACGCACATATTATCTCCGAAAAGTTTTAGGTGCGTACCCGTTAGTGATCCAACCCCATACCCCACGAATAAAAGATGGATGGGTTATTTTTTTTTAACTTTCTCATCCACCCGCTTCCTGCGGAGTTCCATCTTCTCGGAGTCATCCAGCTGGTTAGATATTTTCCTATTGGTTGATAGAATTTAATTAAACTTGAATCTTGTTGATTGACAACCCTAACTAAACGTTTGCCGTTTCCATGAGTTAAATCTTAGTTTAGAAATAAGTAGTTAGGTACATGTACTAAGTTTTATCTCCGACACGAATTTCAGAAAGTTAGTTTGTAGTTTGCAATTTAATTCAGCGTTCCTATTTGTTAGGTACTTATTAGGCACAAACAATGTCGTTGAGTAATTAGTGGTTTGGATATTATTCGTATAGGTTGAAAATACATATTAAGCTTATTTGACCGAGCGAAGCGAGCTCTCTGAGTCTACATGAGTGAAATTGCACTTCGCGTCCGTCCGTCTGTCAGATTAAATAATTAAATGACTCGATATTGACTGAAAATCAAAACATCAGTTCAGTGGTGTACTTAATGCACTTTGTAAGTCTTTATTTCCGAGTAAAACCTAACTGTCGAGCGCGACCGCACACAATACGCGCCCCGTCACGGTCGCGAGCCTGATAATAATTGTTCAACTCCCATCTTAGCAGACGCAGCCTCTATGCTTGTTCACCTACAGACACTGATAAATAGCTTAGTACATCCATCACACTTCACACTATGTGTGTATGTGTGTGTGTGTGTGTGTGTATGTTTGTTACTCTTTTAAGCAAAAACTACTTAACGGATTTGGCTGAAATTTGGAATGTAGATAGATAATATCCAGGATTAGCACAAAGGCTACATTTTATCCCGGAAAATCAAAGAGTTTATAGAGATATAGAGGTATTTCGAAAAACCTAAATCCACGCGGACGAAGTCGCGTTCATCTTCTAGTTCATAATATGACCCACCTTTAGGTCGAGAGTGAATAGACATCTTCTAGGCAACCGCAGTCTATCTTAGGCTGCATCATCACTTGCCAGCAGGTCTGATTGCAGCCAAACGCTAGACTATAAATTCAAAAACATGTTTGGTCTTTTTCTTCTTCTGATTTTGCTTTATGGCTTTTAGTAGTACCTACCACACCAGCACTATGCATTTCGCTAATGTTAGGTAGAATGGAAGAGTCAAAGCGTTAGGCCATGAGTCCGATGATTGTTTATTAGTTCAATAGTGTACTTAATGCACTTTGTAAGTCATTATCTCGGAGTAAAGCCTATCTGTTGACGTATGGACGGCCGCACACAATACGCGCTCCGTCACGGTCGCGAGCGCGATGATTGTTCGGCTCCCATCTTGGCAGACGCGGCCTCTATGCTAGTTCACCTACACTGATAAATAACCTAAGTACATCCATTCATAATTATTATAACTGCCGTAGTAATTATAACTACCGTGACCAAAAGTTAACGTCGCAAAACACATATTATTTCATCTTACTTACAGATACGTACATTTTTTCAAGCATTTTGAATCAATACTCTGTTGCTGATTGCTCACATGAAATTGAAACATCTATAAGTATAACTGCCGTTACCAAAAGTTATTTTTTGAGTGTGAATAATGTCATAATCATAACTCATAAGACAAAGAATATAAGCTCGATTTAATTAATTATAATCAAAATATTAAGTTACCTACTCAAAATGTTGCCAGCAGTTGGTGATATCTTTTGAAAGATATTATGCTTTAACAAACTGATGATAAGATCACTGATTTCATCATAATACCAAAACAGATTTTTATAGTAAGCCAGTATGAATGTCACGCTACTACCAAATGAGATCACTCCACCGAATTAACACTGCGATGTTATACAGTTACAAAGAATTCTTATTTCCTATGACCATTCAACTGTATATTTCTTTTAATATAGTTATGCGTTTCCTAAAACTGAAACGATAGTTCTCGATATGGCGTATCAAACGCTGCACGCGAGCTAATTGTTAAGAGGAGTTCATTCGTAGCGCACTCCAAGCAAACGTAGTTTTATTCTCATTTGAATAATAACCAAGTACCAAACGTGTGCGAATTGTTAAGACAAGTTTATCTATAACGTGCTCCCAATAAATGTAGTATGGTTCTCATTTGCATATTTATCAATTAAATTCAATGAAATTTTGTAGACACTAAAAACTGATATCTAGGTATGTCTGTGGTTTCTGTAAAATTGTGCAAACTGTATAAATGTGTAGTTCTAAACGTACAATTCTTTGAGTCCGTGTTACTTTGAAACTCCCATTTTTACGGTTTAGTAAACCATAGGCAGGTAAACATGCATGAAAACTGTGGAATCAACTCCTATCGGCGGTGTTCACGCTAGATTACAACATGGGGTTATTCAAGGGGCGGACCAACAAATTCCTGAAAGGCCGGCAACGCTTCGGCACGGCGCGATTCCTCTGGTACTGCATGTTCATGGGCGGCCGGTATAATCACTTATCATCAGGTGACCCACCTGCTCATTTGCTCGCTATTTTTATTCAAAAAAAATTGTATCTGTACTCGTTGTCTCGTGTACATACAAAATTTCATTGAGTTCGATTGAATTTAAATGAGAACCAAAACTACGTTCTTGCGAGCCTACTACGAATAAACTCCCCTTAACAGCTATTGTAATGAATAATGATTCATCGCTCCATAGTTGGAAGATCGCTTGCATGTGAATTTTTCCATTCGAGATCGCCTAATTTCCGTCAACTTTCCGTACAAAATAGAGTCGAAAACCGAATGTAACGAATTCAGTCGAATTTCAAAGTTTTTTCGGTCTTCCTTACAGTATTGTGTCGTGCGCTGGCCAAGGATCGCGTAAAAGTTTTAGCATAACGTATTTATTAAGTAAAGTTTTTTTGTCACCAGTTACACGTTATTGCGACCTTGAATTATGGACTAATTAGTCGATCAGTGAACGGAATATGTAATTATTTGTCTCGTATTATAATTTCTTGAAAGTAACAGTGTTATGTGTTGTAATGTAGTCGAGTTTTGCAATCCATTCGTGTTAGAGGACGGGAAAGAGTTGTTTTAATGTCGTGATCTAATAATAATTTGCGTGTAGGTATATTTATGTGGGTTATTAAACCGCGTCGACATGTCGTGTTTATTTATATGTATTTCCGAAAGTTGTGTGTGAGGTTTTGAGAAGTTTAGAAAAATGTTAATACTGTCTTAAATTTTGTCGAGAAGTTACTTATTTAGGTATCTATTTTTAGGATTTTTTAATTAATAATATGATACAAGTGAGAAAATTACAAAATCTTGTTCATTAAAAAGAGTCACTGTGCATTTAGTTCGTTTTAGGTCATCTTAAATCAATTTCAAAGTTTCCCATTAATATTTTTAAATTATGTATGTACCGTACCTACTTTGTTGGCTGGGGATTTTTTTTTAAACTAAATATTACTTAATAATTTGCAGTATTCCCTTAAAATATATAAAATGAATAGCTGACTGACTAATCTATCAATGCACAGCTACTGGACGGATCGGGCTGAGGCATGCAGGCTATTCTGAGGTAGACATCAGCTAAGAAAGGATTTTTCAAAATTCAATCCCTAAAGGGGTAAAACAGGGGTCTGAAATTTGTGTAGTCCACGCGGACGATGTCGCGAGCATAAGTTAGTATTATATAAAGTTAGTTAAGAAAAGTAGAGTAACATACAATAAAATCAAATCAAATGAATGTGTACAAAATAATATAAAACAGGTACAAATATAGACATGATACGTTTATACATTTTTTGTTCGTCTATGATGTTTTTGTACCTAACAGCGCGCAGCGAAGATAAAATAGAATCCACGTTTATTGTCAATTCCGGTTTCCGAGATTCAAGTCCAAGGAAAATGATACTGAGGTCTGAGAGTTGAGACAAGTCCGACCGGTTCTTAGAAGCTTAGCTTAGAAGGGAGCGGGCGCTTGCGCGGTCTATGACTGTCTAATGGGTGACTACAGAATGTTTTTACTTTTATTGGTACAACTTTTAAATCATAAACATCGTATGACAACTTGTTACATTTCGGGAAAGCAAGTAGGGATGTAGAAAGAAGTATGTACTTATCCGCCTAACGTCGGACTTAGACTATTATAGAGTCACGCTAATTAGGTCGATTCACGTGAATATACATCGTTTCACTGAGACGGCAAGTGAGGTAGAGCGCGTGTTGCCGAAGGGTGGCAGTTGCACCTAACCCAGGCGCGGACCCTCTAAAAAGGTTGTGATCACAGCCACCCGAAAATCAGCCAAGTGCAAGTGCAAGGATATCAAATAAAAGAGGAAAATTCTGAGTTCATAATTATATAAATAAAGTATAATGTTAATGTTCAAATACGGACTTCGTCTGTGTTGGTGTTGGCGCGCGTGCTCTGCCTTTTTGGAGTGTTTTTTTTTGTTCAAAGTGGCGGTTTTGTGTTTTACTGGTGTTTTTGGTGGTGGAACTGACTGGGAAGCGCTCTAAAGGGGTGCCGCGCGTGTGTCGGTGAGCGCCGGCACAGACGAAGTCCATACTTATATGTATAGTTTCCCTAACTTGTAAATAACTACAAACTTGACATTGGCTAATCTTTGTAAAGCCAGACGAGAGAGAAAAAATGTGCACCGAGCGCCAGAAAAACAATTTTATATTATACTAGCTGACGCCCGCGACTTCGTCCGCGTGGATTTAGGTTTTTCGAAATCCCGTGAGAACTCTTTGGTTTTCCGGGATAAAAAGTAGCCTATGTGCTAATCCAGGATATTATCTATCTCCATTCTGAATTTCAGCCAAATCCGTCCAGTAGTTTTTGCGTGAAGGAGTAACAAACATACACACACACGCACACACACACACACACACACACACACACACACACACACACACACACACACACACACACACACACACACACACACACACACACATACAAACTTTCGCCTTTATAATATTAGTGTGATCTATCGGCAGATCGCGGATAGTTTTCAGGTTTTAGCACTGTTTAACTTTATCTTGTTATCAAGAAGACTAGTATATTCCTATCTACTCTATACTTCTACGAGTAAATAGTGACTAAGCATAATAAGGACTTACATTTTACTTACTACTAGCTGTGCCCGCGACTTCGTTCGCGTGGAATGGCTCTCAGTGCGCTTTATATAGCCACGGACGCTCAGGCGCGAGGCGTGTAGTACGTACTCTGTACGTTAAAAATGTTCGCCGTGATTCTTTAAATTGACATAACTTTTTTATTTATGAACCAATTGACATGAAATAAACACTAAATGTTAAGTGAAGCTTACTACAATATATTAGTGAAAACCGTATCTAAATCGAATAAGCCGTTTCTGATATTAGCGTGCACAAACACACATAAATTACAATTTCGGGTTCGGCATCGATATAATAACAACCCCTGCTACTTTTTTTTATATATTTCCATTGTACAGACACCACTTTTCTACAATTTTATTATATGTATAGATGTAGTGATAATAATCATAATGATTGAGGCATCCAATAGGATTTAAAAATATTCCTTCTCACTACCGTATCAGGTAAGTACTTTGTGGATCTTATAAAACTGTTTGCGTCCAATTAGAATTGATTTACAACTAACATCGTGCTCTGCTATCTAACGCAGTTAAAATGATGTATGCTTGTACACATTACGTAATTGTTAATCGCGTATAGCTAACGCTTGCTCATATTGTGAGGACTATTTAAAAACGTAGATAACAATTGTCAAAAGCTTTTGGAAGGTTGTATAACTTTTAGAAAATATGTAAGTTTATACCCCGCGACAGGTTGAGATGGCCATCGGGGTATGAGACGGGGGGACGCCCCGCACACCCGCACATCACCCGCGTTCGCCCCCATTGTCAAAGATAATGATTGATTCATTGACGGTTGATTTTAACAAAAATACTGTAGACGCCATTTCCAAGGACCATGTGATGTAACCACAAATTCACGGTTTTCGGATTTTTGCTTTTACTTGTGCTATAAGACCTACCTACCTGCTAAATTTCATGATTCTAGGTCAACGGGAAGTATCCTACAGGTTTTCTAGACAGACACGACAGACGGACAAACAGACAACAAAGTGATCCTATAAGGGTTCCGTTTTTCTTTTGAGGTACGGAACCCTAAAAATGAAATGCTCAGGTTTATCAACACCTTTAGATTCGCACTACATCCATCTCGAGTTTAAATAGTATTGTTAGTTGTTGCTTGTTAGCTAATAATGTAAGTACTTGTAAGTTGATATGGTTGTAAATAATTGTAATGCTACGGCGCGGGTGCCTCCGTCGCGCCGCGTGACTCATGCGCGCTCTTCATTATCTGTGTCGCATCTTAATTAGATTACTTGATTGTATACTCAGGCTGAGATCTATAGAGCGCACTTTGACTTTGCTCAGACTTAAGAGGGGTCTCTCCGTCACTCGCTCCATACAAACGTAGTTCCAATTTCATTAGAATATTAAGTAACTAAAGTCCATGAAATTTTGCAGACATATGCTAGAAACTAATATCTATGCCTGTGGTTTTCCAGATTTCCGTTAAAATATTCGGTTTCAAAGTTACGCGGTCTTAAAAAAAATCTTTGAGCCCCTGTAATAAACTGTTGGGCCGTGAAAAGGTAGCAGCCAGACAGACAGACACACTTTCGCATTTATAATATTAGTATGGATGTGACGGAGGTTCGATCCCGGGCACTTACCTCTTAAGTTTTCGGAATTATTTTTGGAATTATGTGCAATATATGGAATAGATTTCATAGTTCAACGCGCACTACATCTATCTCGAGTTTGAATAGTTATTTACCACTTGTTAGTTGTTACTTGTTATCTGTAATTATCTGTGTCGCATCTTAATTAGATTACTTGCATTGCGTACTCGATAATGGAGTGCTGTAAATGATCTACGTGCAAATATTTCGAATGCGCCTGCGTATAGAGTGATCACGAGACGTGAATCTTAAAGGGGCTTTATAAATAGTTCTCAAGGAATACAGAATGGGAAGAGAATTGTTAAATGAACGAGGTCTATCTAGGTTTAAGGGTACGCTTCTCACGTTACGGGCACGGTTCTCCATACAAACGTATTACGTATATTATTCTATTATTTGTAGATCAAGATCCATAACTAAGCCAGATACCGATTTATCTCTCTATTATCTATGCCCTAAAACAATAAATGTAGTGAAATTGTATTTATTTTGATAGTTATGACCGTTGTAACATCTCTATTTTACGTCAAATGAGGTAACTTCGCGCGTAAATAAACCATCTAAGAAACTACAAAATTGCAAAGTTATTGACTTTATGGAAAACTTTACTTTACAATTACTTCAAATGTCTTTAGTTTGTTTGAAAACGTTTGTTAGTTTGCAAATAAATTAACGTGACACCATTAATAAATTAAAACGTTGATTCGGGTTGTTCACACATCACGCATCTTCATTCACTCTTGAATATGTTCCGCTCGTAATGTTGATTGCAATAGTATGCTCTCACGTTCGTCTTGGAGCGACCATGGAGAGCACTCTTAAAGTATAAATATAATTCCCTAAAAAACACATTAAAATTATGGTTGTCATGGTGAAATTTTCAGCTGAATTTAAGACAGTTTTAATATTGTTACTAGTTAATTTAAGACAGTTTTTGTTAGTTATCTGTTAGGTAGGTAGGATACACTTCCTACTAAAATTTTAATGAAGTTTAACGACGCCACGCTTCCGAACGAAGTCATTACTAAATTACTACGTACGTAACGTAGTATCGAAATAGTAAACAGCTGTTTCGGTTCAGTGTTGTGGTGAAAGTGCAAATCCTAGAGCCATAAAAGTGAAGTGAAGTGAAAAGTCGATTGAAAGTGAGTTAAGTGAGGTATGGCGAAAGTGAAAAAAGGTCGTAAGGCTCGGAGATGTAAAGGGAAGATGCATCATCTGTTGGAATACCTAGGGTAAGATCTTATACTAGGGTTTAGTAGTTCATAATTGGGTGCTAATCCATTTGTACACAATCTTTAAACTAAGTCAACTTGACAGCACTAGTGTACCAACTGACAATCAGTGATAGATTAGTGTTTAACACATCGGGGGAATACATTACTCCAAAACACAGGGAGGAACGGTCTGCGACTATGAAGTTTGGATCGTGGTGGCTTTGGGAGATCACAGATAACAATGGTATAAAATCTTACGTCAAAGTATACTAAAGTGTAATTTTTTCTCCTGTGTTGGGGACAATACCCAGAGAAACTTACAGCTTTTATATAATAACGAAGGTCTGGCCCTTGCGGACTCTTAGTCCAATATCTACCTTTAGGTAAAACGTTTTCTTTTTTAACGTTCCTACCCAGAGATATTTCAGTAATTATGTACTTAGGTAATTACCTACTCCTATGCCAAAGATCACAAGACACAGTAGATCGTTAAATAGTAGTAAACAGTAATTATGTACACGTTTAAGTAGGTACCTATAAATTATAATCGCTTCACTTCGACTCCAAGGTGTGTTTACGTCATTCGCAGATTCACACATTACATCATGTACCTATACAATACGTACTTACATGCCTATATTTAGCTGTAGATAATGTGATTCAATGGAATGGAATTTTTTAATCACTCTGTTATGAGCAAAGTAGTAGGTTGTACCTCAAGTGGTATTATCATATCAATAGATAGGTATCACACTTAATATTATAAAGGCGAAAGTTTGTATGAGTGTGTGTGTGTGTGTGTGTGTGTATATGTTTGTTACTCCTTCACGCAAAAACTATCGGACGGATTTGGCTGAAATTCGGAATGGAGATAGATAATATCCTGGATTAGCACATAGGCTACTTTTTATCCCGGAAAACCAAAGAGTTCCCACGGAATTTCGAAAAACCTAAATCCACGCGGACGAAGTCTCGGGCGTCAGCTAGTTAAGTATAATTTATTTTCATAACACGTGCATAGATATAGATTGTAGATATACAGGGTATATACGGAAGCAGGCGATGACCGCTCAACCGTAGCAATGGGAAGTTCTACCTCCAGACTGATAAATAATCTTAGAAAGGAAGAGCTAACTGACTCACTGACTGATCTATCAACACACAGCTCAAACTACTGAACGGATGTTGCTATCTCTATCATAATGCTAATCGCGGAAAAGGATAGCGCGGGATTTATATCTGTGAAATTAGTTTAGTAGAACAGAATTAGCTACATTAGCTTAGTTATCAACAAAAATGTAGGTATATGATGATATCAAAAATATTTTATACGAGTACATTATCTGCATTAGCAACACATTGCCCATAAAGTTTCTACAGCCTTGAAATGTCATAGATATGACTCTATCTCGAAATATGAAGTCTATTCTAAAAATTTATTACCTAAAAAAAAAAATACGCTAACCATAGTCTCTATTTATTATACAAAGCAGTTTGTCAATAGATCGTGTCGGATAAAAACTTCATTCATCGAAAGATCAAGGTCGCTGCATTGTAAAAGAGTGTCTCAAACTGTTTGCATTGACTGTACCCACCTACTGTTTTTATACCTATTTCCGATCTATTTATTCAAAGCATATAGCTTTAAAGTGTTCTTGACTGTGTCACATTTATAACAATAATAAGCAAATAACTCTACTTATAAGCCCTGATTCTACAAACCCTACATCTTGGTAAAAAAAAGTATGGCTTGGCCGTTTATTCGCGTCGCTTACGTCTTTCTCGAGAAGGTTTTTGCGATTTTAATGTTAAAACTATAGACTCGTGAGTGATTCCCATTATAAGTGTAGATTGTTACGGCTATATTCACGTATTTATTCGACGTAAGCCCGACTAGTTTCAAACCCACCCGGGGTCCTTTTTCATAGGGACTCAGCTCGCTGCGCGTCGCGGTTGAGACTTTCTGTGATTTGTTTATCTCTTAAACAAACTAAGGACAAGTGTAAATTAAAAATTTATAACACTGAAAAGAGCTGATAACTTTCAAACGGCTGAACCGATTTTCTTGGATTATAGCTAAGAACACTCTCGATCAAGCCACCTTTCAAATAAAAGAAAAACTAAATTGAAACCGGTTCATTAGTTTAGGAGCTGCGATGCCACAGGCAGATACACAGATACACACGTCAAACTTATAACACCCCTCTTTTTGGGTCGAGGGTTAAAAAAGCAACTAAGGATACGCGTTCTTGTAAGTCATAACGCAATACGAATAGACCTTTGCTTGTGCCTTTATAAATTGCAAAATAATTACTATCATTACACGATACAACCCACGCCCGACTGGAAATGAGCTTACCTCACATCTTACACATTTCGTATTAAATCATACAGTAATATCATAAGCAGTAGTTATTCAGAATCGTACGATAAATGCTGCTTAATTTTGAAATTGCGTGACTTTTGATTGGTTTATTACGTTCCCAATTGCATCTCGCTGAAACCTAGTCTGATACATACACAGGTATTAGTTTCTAGAATATGTCTGCAAAATTTCATGGACTTTGGTTGCTTAATATTCAAATAAAATTGGAACTACGATTGTATGAAACGAGTGACGGAGAGAGCCCTGTTAATCATCAAGTTTATTTTTCACTGAATTTCTTGTATAGAAACAACTTGGTTAGAGTTGAATACAGAATCTAACCTTAATCAATCATTTGAGAGATCATTATTTAATTTCTAGGTACTTAAATGGTCTTTCCTTACCTTTCTTAATTGCTAGAAACTTCAAAGTAGGCCGGCTCTTAATTAATAAAGTTATTGAACGAAATTTTAAAATATTTAACTGATGCCAGATTGTTGAAACATAATTCGTAGTTAATTTCGACGTTTTCTTAATTAGCATTAGTTTTTCGCTCACAATCCAACACCATGCATAGACCATGTCTTGGCCATGCGTCGTACCCTTCTTTCAAATAAATGTGGAAAATTTCATGCACGGTAAGAAATACGATATAAAGCTCATATTTCCATGCCTTACTATGAGTCAAGTCAATCGGCGTCGAGTTTGTGCTAATGTGTGAGGACCTTTAGATGTAATTTTATCGGACGCAAAAATAAGCTAGTGGGCAATTGTTTTAATAGCTACCATATTTAAATTGTTCATTATGAATTTACTGTTAGGTTTAACGAAGCAGTGTTCTGTATTCTAAATCACCAATTTTGTGGCGAAAGCGTAAAGGCGTATTTTATTACCGTAATTAGTTTACAAATTGAATCACTTAACCCATTTTTATAATCTAACCCAAATTTTGTAAAAGACGTGTTTCTTTTTTTCTAATATGTCTAGTCTTAGCTTAATTAGAACCTAGAAATTAAGGCTGAAAAAAACATGAGTATTCCAGGAGTTAATGCGAATATTCAAAGAGTTTTTATGGAATTTTAGACAGTTTTTAGATACGAATAAAACAGCGCAGCAGCTTGCTGCTATTTCGTACTGAGGCAAGATTGTTATTAATTGTTCCACGTAGAATTGTTCAATTTAACATCATCATAATGATCAACCCATCGCCGGCTCACTACAGAGCACGGGCCTTCTCTCAGTATGAGAATTGATTTAGCAAAATTGAAATAATAAATAATAAAATAATTTTTTTTTTTTTTTAATTTCAGACAGTAATAAATTGTGTCCATAATTTTATACAAATTAAATTACGTAAATTAAAAGTAATATTAAAATGTAATAATTACAATTACATGCCCCTTCTACAGAGTTTCCTTGAATGTTATCATGATCATTATCATCATCATCATCTTGTGGACATAGGCCTTCCCTAAAAAGCGCCACCACACCCGGTCCTCAGCATTCCTCATCCAGCCACTTCCCGCCAACCTCTTTATATCGTCGGTTCCTTGAATGTACTCAATGTTTATTACTTAGTTCTTATCGATGTTTCTATTGTCAACAGAGGGGCGGTGTGTGAGTGTCGCACCGCCATGTCGCATCACAGCGACGAGCAGGCGTTGCTGACAGTGACGTCAGACTCGTTCTGGGAGCCCGGCAACTACAAGCGCACCACCCGCCGCATTGACGACGGCCACCGGCTGTGCAGTGAACTACAAGCCCTAGTGCAAGAAAGGGCTGACATAGAAAAAACATATGCCAAAAGCCTCAGAGGCTGGGCGAAGAAATGGAACGACCTTATAGAGAAAGGTAAGCTTGAACATCTGTTAAAACTATTTTCCCTGTATAAAACTTCAAAGTGTGCGCCGTTATCATTAATAACCTTGCAAGGTACACCGGCAAAAGCGCTCAATAAGTGGATATAGTACACAATAATTTCCAAACAGGTTAGGCAGCAAATCTACCATTAATGTCTCTAGTTACTACTAGTACTTATAAACTGCTTCTTCAAGTCTTGGTACAAAATTGGGGCAGAATAAAGCTGGGTGATAAAAATCACGGCCCTCATAACTTTAATTATCGTTTTTAGTTAAAAGGGCTTCGGTTTTGGTATCATTAGATTTGAAAACGATATGTATTATGTATCTGAAAATGCTTTCTACTGTAATAATTACTTCAAAGGCAGCCACAAATACCTTTTCATCTGAACAGTCAATCACTAATAACTATTAAGTGATTGACTGGTCAGGTGAAAAGGTATTTAGCTTACACGTGTTAATATTCAGTCTAATAGCACTAATAATCCAAGTGACCATTAATAATGCTACTTATTGAAGAGTGTAACATCCTGAATTTATAAACAAGCCGTGATGCCTTGAAAGGAATCGGTATTGCAATACCTTTGATATCTGTTTTGGTGACGGATATCCATTCATGTAGTTTATTGATGGATCTACCTTGCAGCCTAAACATAACATGTGACGTCGCGTCACACAAAACATGCTCGAACAGTGTGCGATTATAAAGTTGTAATATGTACTACATATAAAGCATGTTAGACTGCAAAGCGACACCCGCAACTGCAGATCGAAGCAACGCGTAGAGCTGTAAGAGCTCAGCATATACGAATAGCACAGAATACTTAATAGTACCTTCAAGTACAGAAGGATCACTCCGAAAATTAAATAGCGACCCTTGTTACGACGCAATAAAGCGCTATAGAGATCGCACAGCGCTGTGGCCTACAATTTAATAAATACCTTTCTATCTCGTAAACTCCTGTCTTATCTCTCTCTCTCTCTCTCTCTCTCTCTCTCAATCAAATGAAATCAGCGAAAAATCTAACTCCAGAAGACTTAAAATGCCGCGTTAAATAAATCGCGTTGCTTACGCGTTTCTCCAAGAAGGTTTCTGCGATTTGTTTGTCTTTTAAGTGAACTAAGGAAACCAGACGAGACATTTCTCGAGTGACCTTAGTTAGTGAGCCGGCTGGCTGAGTTCTACGTGTGCCTCATAGTGTCTACGAAGTATGAACGCTTTCATACAGTTCCTTGTACTCGCACTAAATGTAGCAGCCGTGTTGGATACATGGCCGTCACACGATCTGTTTGTCCAAGCCTTTAGGGCGGATATCCATTCATGTTGTTTATTGATGGGCCCGCCTTTCATGTCAGCATTCATTACCAAAGAATGCCGAAGAATTGAGGACTTGGCCATAATGTTGACAGCACAAGCCTTACGCTCGCATCGAGTATAATGTAGTGCGGGAGACGACCGCTCAAGGTACTGAATTAATAAAACAGTTGTATGAAACTGACTTTATGAAATGGTAGGTAGTTTTTTTTAAAATATGAATATCATAATTTCGGACTATGTTAAGAAGTGGCGTGCAGTTCATTATAGGCGACAATGCTTTCAGTTACTATTTACCTGTCCTAATTATGCATAAGTCATGCCGATTTTTAACCACCGACCCAAAAAGAGGGGTGTTATAAGTTTGACGTGTGTATCTGTGTATCTGTCTGTGGCATCGTAGCTCCAAACGAATGAACCGATTTTAATTTAGTTTTTTTGTTGTTTGAAAGGTGGTTTGATCGAGAGTGTTCTTAGCTATAATCGAAGAAAATCGGTTCAGCCGTTTGAAAATTAACAGCTCTTTTTAACCGACTTCGAAAAAGGAGGAGACTCATATCGCTGACTATAGGTACATAGTAACTCACACACTGTAGGTATATAAAGTCGATAAGAAGTTACTTTGCAGTTTCGACCACTGCCTACACTGCATCTAAATGCAGTCCAACTGCAATTTTTCAGTTACGGTCGGCTTGCAGTTCAAACCCAGTCCGTTTCTCTTGACACTAAGCGCTTTTAAAAAACTGGATTTTATATCATATCCACTTTTCCTTACATTATTTGACGAAATGGCATTTTTGTCACGAATCAGAAATTTAAAAAAATATTCGCAGAATTGCGAGATGTTTTAGCTCGTGCGTTTTTAGTTAGGTACTTTCTCTGCGTCTCTTTTGTAAACTGCATCCCATTAAGAGGGCTCTCTCCGTCACTCGCTCCATACAAACGTAGTTCCAATTTCATTTGAATATTAAGCAACCAAAGTCCATGAAATTTTGCAGACATATTCTAGAAACTAATATCTATGCCTGTGATTATCCAGATTTCTGTTAAAATATTCGGTTTCAAAGTCTTAAAAATTTACATACAAATCTTTGAGCCCCTATAATTTTAAAACTACATATTTTTAGAAAAATCTAAAACACCACAGGCACAGATATTAGTTTCTAGAATATGTCTGCAAAGTTTCATGGACTTTGGTTGGTTAATATTCAAATGAAATTGGAACTACGATTGTATGGAGTAAGTGACGGAGAGAGCCCTGTTAATTTTCAAAAGTAGTCTGCTTTTTTCGCGTCAGTATAATATAATTAACTCTGGTGTACTCATTATAACAATATGTCATCATGTTTTATGATCGTCACAAGCCTATTATTTTTTATTACCCATACTTTTATTATTTCTTCATAAGGTATTAAGCCACTGGCCGCTATCAATTTTCTTAGAAAGGTTGCTTTACTTCTAGAATATATGTTTGAATGAAAAACAAGTGTAAATTAAAAATTTATAACACCCCCGACAAGTGAAGGTTACAGTAACTAGAAAAGAGCTGATAATTTTTAAACGGCTTAACCGATTTTCTTGGATTTTAGCTAAGAACACTCTCCATCAAGCCACCTTTCAAACAAAAAAAAAAACTAAATTAAAATCGGTTCATTACTTTAGGAGCTACAATGCCACAGACAGATACAAAGATACACGTCAAACTTATAACACCCCTCTTTGTGGGTCGGGGGTTAATAAACGCCGTGGCTAGTTTCATTAGTTTACGAGCTACGATGCCACAGACAGATACACAAATACACAGTTACACACGTCAAACATATAACACCCCTCTTTTTGGGTCGGGGCTTAATAATTAACGCCGTTTATTCAATTGCGGACCACAGGATCCACGGTTCGAATCCGGGGTTTTCTATCATTGAAATTCTCAGTAACAGATAAATAATTAATTGATATCGATGCAGCTGAGAAAAGTTAGTCCTCTCTGCTCTTCTCCGTTGTCTCTGCGCCTATTCTCTCTCCGATTGTATTACCTTGCCGTCCCATTGGACTATGAGAGTGAGGGAATAAAGATTTGTCTAGTAGTTGATGTCTACTATCGATCGATTGAAGATTTGAAGATGATGATGATTGTGAAGTATATTTAAGTATATTTTCAAAACTATAGTGGTTTTTGAAATCACACAGCTGGTTTAATTAATTTTACATTAAATACGTGACAATCACTAGTTCTTTTAGATGTTTCGCACTATCTCGTGATTCCTTATCTAATTGTGTTTAAAGGTAATATTTAATATACGAAGATAATTTTATCTTAACTACAGAACAACCAAATTAATAATGCGCATAGAAATCTTCGTCACTGTTCGGCAACGGTCGTATGATACACATGATATTGACTCCTATTTGTTTATCACAAGGTGCAAAATTCGTCGTATTCCCAGAAACACCCGAATCATTGAATCGTAAGAGCCCTAAACAATGCACTTGCATTTTGCACCTTGTTATAAACAAATAGGAGTCAATATCATGTGTATCATACGACCGTTGCCGAACAATGACGAAGATTTCTATGCGCATTATTAATTTGGTTGTACTGTACGCCATCTTAACATACCTACTTACTTGAAGTGTAGGCAGGTATCCGATGTTAGATAGGAGTCGAAGGATTTCTCTCATTAATTTTTAGTTTTTACTAGACTAGAATCTAGTTGCCTGAGAGGCAGTTCAAGTTACGTTACGGTTACCGTTAAATTTTGACCACCGATAAAAAACAAAGTGCGTTACACTAGTCGGTACTCATAACCCTCTAACCTCCATGATTAAGGTTAAACGTATTTCGGTGCAAAGTCAGCAAACCCCAACTTGTGCGATCCATTTCGCTTTTATTGACCGTCATAGTTTAACGACAACGATACTAACTGTAACATGACTTTAATCACCTGTCATGCAACTGGGCTTAAGAAAGTCACGTTATTTCACCAAAATGCTGCTAATGAAATACGTAATTGCTAGTTTTACCTAATTTAAATTCTGCTGCATATATCTTATTTTCCTCGGTAATTTTTCACAGAAGCTTGCGTAAATGATTGTGTCTCGAATTATACTTTAAAAACGAAATGGAAAGTTATTTGGGAACGTTAAGCCTGTGTACACACTTGCATCAATCAAAGCGTTTTAATCGCGCGTTAAAATTGACCAAAAGTCCTGACATAATAGGTATTTGCTCGCGGAAGAATGGAAGACCGTAAAAGCTAAATAACTTGGGTGCTAAGCCAGCCTTTTAGCTAGACTTCGAACCTTTTTAGGGGTCCGTAGGGTTACGGAATCACTTTTTTGTCTGTCTGTCTGTCAGTCATTATAGTCTCCTAATTTTTTTCCTAAATATACAAACTAGAGTTTCTTCAGCGTTATTCCCATCTGTGTGTCCTTGGCTCTAAGTGTATCGGAAATTTAGCACGCGTAGTGAATTCAATACGATTTCAGATCGGGTCGCGTCGCCGACGACGTGCCGAAAGTGCGTTAACATGCATTATTGTGTTTGTAAAATCGAAAGTTATTTATGGTATTGATTGCGCAGGTACTTGTTATGTGCCTACTGTGACTCCGATGGACGCACGTACGAGATAATGTATTTTATTAGAGTTCCGTACCTCAAAAGGAAAAATGGAACCCTCATAGGATCACTTGGTTGTCTGTCTGTCTGTCCATCTGTCGGATCTGTCAAGAGAACCTAAAGGGTACTTGCTGTTGACCTACTACAATTATGAAATTTGGTAGGTAGGTAAATCTTATAGTTAAGTAAAGGATAAAAATCTGAAAGCCGTGAATTTGTGGTTAAATCACAAATAAAATATATAAATGTGTTCACAAATAATTAGTATTTTCAATTTCCAAAGTAAGATAACTATACCAAGTGGGGTGTCATATGAAAGAGTTTTACCTGTATATTCTAAAACTGATTTTTATTTATTTTTATATGCATAATAGTTTTTGATTTATCGTGCAAAATGACAGAAAAAATATCCGAGTACGGAACCCTCGGTACGCGAGTCTGACTGCCACTTGGCCAGTTATTTGTGCATTTAAAGCGATTACAAAATACGAATTATTACTAGCCGTTTCAATACGGTAGTTATAATACGCCTGTATATATTCTATCTCAATTATACCGTGAATAATTTGATAGTGATTAGTAGTTTCTTCAAACATTTATCCATTTAACATTTTTTTGTTTGGTCGTCGTCTGATGGATCGTAGTCAGTCTATAAGTTTTAATCATACTATACACTTGGAAACGTTTTTTAATTTACTTTACTCTTGCAACTCTATGGACACTAATGCCTATAACAATTTGTTCTACAAAATCATACTCAAAGCAGAAATCAAACCGAAATAAAATTTTCAAATATACAATGTGTCGCTTGGTAAGGAATAATCCTTAACAAAGCTATCAGGTCATAAACACCTGTACCTACCATTGAATTTTGGGTTCTTCAAGTTGTGAAGAAATAGACTTCTCTAGCGTTCTCTAGCTTCTTTTAGCGTTGGTCTTCTTTTAGCTTTGAAGTTTGACTTGTTTCCCTCCGAGAAGGCATGGCGTGGAGGTCTCCCTTCACGATGCTACGCCAGTCCTCTTGGAGGTCATTCAAATAGCCAGTGGGTATGGCAGCTGCTTCCTTCATCTGGTTTAGTCATGATCATGATTTTCTCTATGCTGTTCGCATTTTTCCTATCAATATGACCAAAGTAGACGATACCGCCGCGTCCCGAAGAAACTTACTTATGAAATCGTCGAACTTAAGGTACCATGTTTTAATAGTTAGTAAATAGTAAATACCACGACCAGTAATGTAGAAGAGATATTACGTCCATAAGAATCACTTGCAGCACCTTGCGTCAATATACGAACAGGTAAGGGGAAAGTTATGAAACCCGCCGCACCGGCCGCGGGGACTGCGACCAGTTTTTACGACTGATTGTCGAGATGAATAATTATATAATAACCGAGGACACGATGCTTACGAGATGCGAGGCGTGGGCATGTGTGTGCAACTGTGTTGTTTGTTGTTGATGGTTTTTTAGGGTTCCGTACCTCAAAAGTAAAAACGGAACCCTTATCTTTGTTGTCTGTCTGTCTGTCTGTCCGTCCGTCCGTCGTATCTGTCAAAAAAACCTATAAGGTACTTCCCGTAGACCTAGAATCATGAAATTTGGCAGGTTGGTATGTCTTGTAGCACGTATAAAGGAATAAATCCGTAAATCATAATATGCATACCTGTGAGTATTGCTCTAGGTATACACAAATAAATAAGTTGACATTCACATGGAAAGCGGACCGGCTATTTCAATGGGATTCAATTAAAAATACTGTTTTTTTTTTCGGTTTAAATGTCTGTTGATTGGAATAACTTAAACTTTTCAGATAGACCAGCTATGGCAAGATGTCAAAAAAAAAATCGGCTGGCAAAAAGAGTGAAAAGGTCGACGTTTTAATTAACATCAATTAATATCATAGTGATGTAGGTATAAACCCTATGCCCACATTTAAATAAAGTTAAATTAATTTCGGTGCTGCCACTATGATTAAGGCACACTAATAGTTGAAATTAACGTGCCTTAATCATAATTTATTCACAGAATTTAGCGAGTGCCAAATAATCTTCGACACAATACCATTTAAACAGTTTATGAATAGATTAATTACTTGAAGCTATTTACTATAGATTAGTACCATGGAGATTTAGTTGGTATACGCCTACAAAATTGTGCATTTGATAAATTAAGGTGTTATAGGTGATAGTTCAGCTGCTATTGCTCTTCGGTAAATAAACAAAGATTATCTAAACTGTTTTGGAAATAATTTTTCTTCAATAACTTTCAACGGATTAAAAGTAAATGTCAAATGAACTCGGTGGCTATCATTTTAGTGTTGAACACTCGTTAGCGGATCACCCCGCAGTACACTCTCAGCATGGATCTTTCACCACGTTTTCGATCATTAATCCTCAACATAACCTTGATTTCTTTTTTCCTAGGACCAGAATATGGCACAATGGAGGCAGCGTGGAAAGGCGGCATGGTGGAAGCAGAACGACTATCAGATTTACACTTAAGCGTACGAGATCGTCTCGTTAACGACGTAATCGCTCAGATCAAAAACTGGCAGAAGGATACCTATCATAAGGTCAGTAAATACTTATTTTAATTAATTTTGAGTTACTTTATCGATAAAACGATGAAATTTTTGCGTAACTTCGTGTTAGTCAACATTATAGATAACTAATTATATGGGACCTAGTTCTACCTTGTGCAACACCAAAAAATTGTTAAATTATTTAGTCTTTGAACTCTTTAAAACCTGTTAGAATTTTAATTTTTGTAGCAAAACTATTGTAGTGTTGTAGAAAGTTACAGCTATACTTTTTTACAAATACTCGTATGTGTAAAACATGTTCATGTCATAATACTTATAAACAAGATAAGACACGCAGTAATAATACGTAAGCAATCCTTATTCTGATTGCGATTAACATAATTACAAAGTAAACTTGTGGATAATCGTTATAATGAAATACTTGATCTTTTCTGTTTACACGACTGCCGCGTAATTGCCCGACGCATTCGCACACTCGCTCATAGCCCAGCGACAAGACTCGCTTCTCGATGCTCGCCAACTCGTTTCTAGTTTTTAGCTCAACTCGTTTTTCATTAATCATCTGTCGAACCACTGCCGTTTGATTTGTTATCAAGGTCCTTGCCTCTGCTGGTGTGCCTTGGTTCAAGATTGTAATTGCCCTAATACTTATGAAAGCATAATTGCTTTAATAAATACGATATACTTGGTGTTTCTGGTACTTGTAGTTAGGTACTTAATATCGTAAAGTTCAAACAAATTTACAGTGACACTATTGAAAGCCATAGTCTGTTTGCTCCTTGTATCTCCCTTTTGAACGTAAAATCCGTAAAGCAGCAGCTAAAAGGCCGAAATATCCGTCCATGGCTTGTGCAAACATGTCTTTGTGGGGTTAATCCGGCGTGTAGCGTCTAGCGTCTATGGCTAATGGCTATACGGCTTGTGATAACCATAAAGGATATTAACATAACCACTAGCTAGCGGAGATATTTACTTATTTCCTTTGACACTCCAGTCGTTCCATAGTAATAAATAAATTCTTAATAAACCATATAAAATACTATAAACTCAAACTTAAAAAAAAACTCATACCAATTCGGCTAGGCGCATCAACACAAATCAAATGGACAAATCTATAAGTACCTAGTTACTTAGATAATTATAACTTTTATTTAGTATACTAAACATACTATTATATTATGAACTCTAAGAAGAAGCTACGCATTAAGTGCAACAGACTTTGGTAACCCAAAATCCATAAGTTTACCAGAATGAGTAACTAAGGAGTAAACTCGCTCAAGAAAAGTTGGTAAAATTAATGGGCATAATATGGAAATTATGCATTTTTTCTGTAAACAATCAATATTAGAAGTAAAAAGTAAATTGACAAATTGACAAACGCGAAAGTTTACTGAAGTTATGTAACCGACTATTTGCAATAATCACAATAATAAATAAAGGCTAAAAGTAAAAGTAGAAAAAAAAAGCAAAGCTAAGCTTTCGCGTAAACAAACACCAACTGAGTTGAATGTAAAATTGAATAGAAAACCGCTTTCCGGTGTCACTTTCAATTGTTAATTTATTGTAATGAGTCGAATTAATACCTGGTGCAGAGTTGAATGCAACATAGGGAGGTATGTAAATAACGGTCGACGTGTGGTCAATCTTGATTCATAATTTTTAGGGTTCCGTAACTCAAAAGAAAAAACGGAACCCTTAAAGAATCACTTAGTTGTCTGTCTGTTCGACTGTCCGTCTGTCGTGTCTGTCAAAAAAACTTATAGGGTATTTCTTGTTGAACTAGAATTGTGAAATTTGGCAGGTAGGTAGGCATTATAGCACAAGTAAAGGATTCAATCCGAAAACCGTGAATTTGTGGTTATACAAAAAAAAATTAAAATGTGTTCACGAATTTAATTCACTAAATCACATTTATAGATGGCGCAGACCGTTATTAATTTGCAGAGTTCTAGATAAAGGTGTTAGGTATATCTTGTACGATGGTATGGAACCCTTCGTGTACGAGTCCGACTCGCACGTAACCGTTTTTTTTTTAAATTCAGATACAAGTTAGCCCTTGACTGTAATCTCACCTGGTGGTAAGTGATGATTCAGTCATAAGATGAAAGCAGGCTGACCTGGAAGGGGTATGGCAGTTTACATTAAACCCATACCTGTGCCCATACTCCGTTAGTTTCTACACGGCATTTGCTTTGCTGGTAGGGTGGTTGAAACCACTATCTGTCTTCAATATACATCACATTATTAGGCCATATATACGCAGTTTGAAACGAAATTAATTAATTATTTTATAATATTTTCAAAGAAATGCTTAGCTTAAATTCGAACATCAAAACCATAAGGTGAAAATCTTAAAATGTGAAAATATAGGTCACCGTAACGATTCTGCCAAGGAAGTGTCAGTCAGTCAGTTTGTCACGAGTCACGACTGACCTCACTCGTGCCTCCACATACACAGGATGTAATGTCCCTTACCCTTATGTAGACTATGTAATTAGGTATGCTCTCTTTCGCTTGATGGTTCGATTTTATGGCTAACTGGCCGTTGTCGAAGTCTCTTCTAGGCCAATAATTAAGACGGCATTTTTCTTCAAATTTTGCTGCGTAGGGGTACTTAAAGCTTTAACATGCAGTCCATTCCATCGGCTTGTATGCGTCCACTATTGGACATAACCCTTTCAAAGAGCCGAGGTCGAGAGCTTTCGAGGTCATCGGTCCAGAGGGCTAGAGGTAATCCCACACTGCGCTCACTGGTACGCGGTCTCCACTCCAGAACACGTCTGCCCCATCGGCCGTCGGTTCTGCGACAGACATGACCTGCCCATTGCCACTTCAGCTTGCTAATCCTTTGAGCTATGTCGCACGTTGCACGTGTAAACGTCTAATTTCATAATGCATGTATTACGAAATTAGACGTTCACACGTGCAATTGGTAATGAAATTAATGTCGCGAAACTAATTTCGTGCCACTAATTTCGTAATGTACCTATATTTCGCAAGAGAGGTCTCTCCGTCACTTGCTCCATACAAACGTAGTTCCAATTTCATTTGAATATTAAGCAAGTCAATATTAAGTCAATATTAAGTCTATGAAATTTTGCAGACATATTCTAGAAACTAATACCTATGGTGGTTTTCCAGATTTCTGTTAAAATATTCGGTTTCTAAGTTACGCGGTCTTAAAAATTCACATGCAAATCTTTGAGCCCCTGTAATTTTAAAACTACACATTTTTATAAAAATCTAAAACACCACAGGCACAAATATTAGTTTCTAGAATATGTCAGCAAAATTTCATGGACTTCCGTTGCTTAATATTCAAATGAAATTGGAACTACGATTGTATGGAGTAAGTAACGGAGAGAGCCCTGTTAAAGGAAACACGTTCAACTGAGCTTTGAAATTCTGCTATTCAAGCGGCGGACGAACAAATTCCTCAAAAGCTGTGGCAACGCATGAGCGCTTCCTCTTAAAATAATATGACCCACTTGCACATTTGCTTGCTATATAAATAAACACTAGCCTATTTAAATGAAATCCTCCCTCATTTAAGGCAACAGGAAGTCCCCTGAATAAGTCAGAGGTCGTCAAAACAATGGAGCATATCGATGAACCGTATATAATTGTATCACCTGTATCACGCTAGTATCAAAGTTGACTCACGACCGAAGACTATTGTTACTTAGCGAAACAATCGGCTCTTACACACAGACAACTTACCGATTAGGTATAGCAAGTCTATCTACACAGCATAGATGTTGAGTATACATTACATAATAGTTTGAGTTTATGTGACCACGAATACAATATTTGCCTAAAATAAATTATTTCTCAGTGATTTTATTAATGAGAGTCTTCAAAAATACGTAAAATACACGTCCTTTGTAAGTTTTAACTGTACAACCATTTTAAATTATCGAAGAAACTAAAAAAGAACGTCAAATCATTGTGACATCACATGCCAGTATTTCATAGAAGCTCGCATACCGAGCCAGTATTTTGACGTTTAATAAAAAGATACCGATTTGACTAGTTGTCAAACATAAAGCCTGTTTATTCCGCCTCTAATATATTAGTAATCATAATATAATCATTATGCACAAAGGCATGCAATGATGCATAAGTGTAAACAGAATGTCCATATAATTATAACGGTATAATGATTAAATTAATCACAATCGCGATCATTACTCCACTAACCTATCACGAACGATTCACTAGCGTAAACAAATCACACGAAATCAACGTGTGATACGATCACAATTTTTATGATCACATAATAATCACAACGCAACACGCCGCATTCCAAGTTGCGACCGACTCGCCGCCAATCATAATAATCACATGAGTCAATTGCAAAGGTCATCGAATGATCACTTAGGATGTTTACACACGATAGAATTAAATTGTAATAAATTCGAATTTAAGTTTATTAATCACAATCACAGTTTGGAAAACAAAATAAATAATCATAACGTAGAATGGTGTAAGAAATCGCATTCGTCACCGATAAAATAATGGCAGACGTCATTCGCAAGGTCATTACTTGGTCATTCAATACTAATCATCAGAAAATGAGTAACAAGAAATACGTACATATTATTATACTATATTATATTACGTTTCGTATTCTTGGAATTCTCGTGTGTATCGGCATTTGTTACAATCGATTAGATCGTACTAAATTCAGACGTTCCAGAAAGCTGTGTAACTAACGATCGAATGTTGTTTATTAGTTTTTCCCGTTCAAATTCAAATTTTGTACGAAACTTAGGCATTACAAGTGTAAATTAATATTATAACGTTTCGCACAAGGTTTCGCATATAAGTTTTGAAGGAAATTTTCAATATTCTTTAATCTATGGTTTGTGAAAGAGAGAGACGTCATCACTCATTAAAGCGAGATAGAAAATTTAAATCGCGCGTGTGAGAGGGACACCATCATACGTCGAAGCGAGATAGTTGATAACTTTTTTTTTTAATTTTTAGTTGATAACTAAAAACTTTTTGGATGCTACATTACGCCCCATGAGCTTTTCATACAACATTATTGCCCGGCTAATTCACAGGAATGTAATGACTTAGGTTACCTTTAGAATAACAGGTCAGTAATAAGGCATTCTGGAGCGAATGGTGTGAAAAAATTTATAACACCCCCGACAAGTGAAGGTTACAGTAACTAGAGAAGAGCTGATAACTTTCAAACGGCTGACCCGATTTTCTTGTAATAAGTATAGCTAAGAACACTCTCGATCAAGCCACCTTTCAAACAAAAAAAACTAAATCAAAATCGGTTCATTACTTTCCCTACATCAAATCGGATGTAGGGAATCTTATTTCCTATTCATTCTCGCTTTCTAAACACATATTACTATAATCGACGTTTGACCTTTCGTTTTGACTCATGATTTATAAGATTCAAGTGAAGTTGTTTGTTAAACAAGAATGTGGTATGTTACATAATTACTGATTACATATTTTACACATACATACACAACTATAGGTGAACATTTGATTTAATTATTTCTTTTTGTCTCGGGTCACTTGTTGTGATAACTAATTAATTAGTTATTTAATCATGTTTTCTTTGAACTTATTAACAGAATTGTGATGTTGAGAAAATAAATACTCGAGTCTATGTTTTCACTTATAAAAAACGTACAGTAATAACTCGTACCTACTTAATTTGGTTAATTCTTTATTTTTTGTATTTTAAATATCGTTTATAAAATCTAATAGTATTGAATTTGATATTTTTAACCCCCGACCCAAAAAGAGGGGTGTTATAAGTTTGACGTGTGTATCTGTGTATCTGTGTATCTGTCTATGGCATCGTAGCGCCTAAACGAATGAACCGATTTTAATTTAGTTTTTTTTGTTTGAAAGGTGGCTTGATCGAGAGTGTTCTTAGCTATAATCTAAAAAAATTGGTTCAGCCGTTTAAGAGATATCAGCTCTTTTCTAGTTTTCTTGTAGAAAAGAAGGTTAGATAACCGTTAGGTTCATAATATTATGTCAATAGACAAATGTCAAGCTGTCAAGATGGACGTTGCCTAATTATTATTTATTTGAAAATGATGTTTTGGAAAACTCAAATACTTTGGATCGTCGGGGATGTTATAAATTTTTAATTTACACTTGTTAGGGCAAGTATTTACCTAAATTAATTTAAAATAATAATTATTTATTTTTATACACAATGAATACGAGTAAGTTAACTTTTTTTCTCTTTCATAAAAGCCAGGAAATATGATTTGTTTTCATTGAACAAAGTGCTTTCTTGTCTCACCCTCACTCTTTCACCCCAAATAGAAAGTATTAAAATAAAGACATGGAGCCGCTGAATCTAAATAAATTAAGTAAAAGCATTTTCGTTGCGGGTACACATCTTATCTTAAATTCTAAGTATAGCAGATATGAGATGTTTCGCAAAAGGTACGGCTGTAAATCGGTTTTATCGCCTCCTATAGCGAGGCCACTCGTCTTTGATAACGTAAGAAAAGTTATCTTTTATTTTATCTTAGAAAGGAATTTCTGTTACAAATGCATAGATAGTAGATACGAACATGCCTTCAAATAAGCTTCAAATTCAATTTTAAATTCACATCAGTTATTTAATTTAGCCTAACTTAAGTAAATAATAAACCTAAATTATTTAGGTCTTCTTTAGGTATTTATGAATTTAAGGTTACACCTTAACTACTAACCTAATTCGAAAATAAATTGAAATTGAAATGAGAAAAAATTGAAACCCACATTTTTTCGTCTCCATCTATTAGAACTTGACTTGATAACCATATAAGCCAATTTGATGAACAAAGAACTCCCTAGAGTGGAGTTTTTCACAATTCTCGTCACGTGCTGACGGGCTGCCAACGTTTTTGCTAAGTGTGAAAATACTGCGACCTCGGCCGGTGGGCGGTGACCTTTGCGATAATAACAACTCGCCCACGTCTTCCACTTTGGGGCTTCACCTTTGTGCTGCCGATTTTTCGATCAAAACACGTTTTTTTGTAAAGGGTAAGTTTTGGAGAAATATGGATGAAATTAATTTTTGCTCTGCCGTTCGAACATTCGCAATGTTATTTCGCAGGTTATTAACCCCCGACCCAAAAAGAGGGGTGTTATAAGTTTGACGTGTGTATCTGTGTATCTGTGTCTGTGTATCTGTCTGTGGCATCGTAGCGCCTAAACGAATGAACCGATTTTAATTTAGTTTTTTTTGTTTGAAAGGTGGCTTGATCGAAAGTGTTCTTAGCTATAATCCAAAAAAATTGGTTCAGCCGTTTAAAAGTTATCAGCTATTTTCCTTGGCTATTTTCTAGTTTTCTTATAGAAAAGAAGGTTAGATAACCCTTAGGTTCATAATATTCAAGTGTCAATTGACAAATGTCAAGCTGTCAAGATGGACGTTGCCTAGATATACATAATTATTTATTTGAAAATGATTTGTCGGGGGTGTTGAAAATTTTTAATTTACACTTGTTTTCTAAATTATTGTCCAATAACTCTACTTCCCACAAACAATCCTGGTACCTACGGATTTCGTTAAAGTTAGTAGAGCAAATTAAAAGAAAAAAAACAATAACGTTGATCTAAAAACACGACGCAAGACCTATAAGCAAAATGGAACGGGTAAATTTACTCAGGTAAATACTTACATACGTTCAACCTCGCGTAGAATACAATGTTTACAAAAGAGCAATATAAATAGTTGGCGTTGATACCAAGCTCGCATTTTTGTGCGTATTCGCTTAGTATGCGGAAAACATGTGCCTACTATGACTACAGATTATAAATTATTGTATCAAAGAGCTGAAGTTTTCTTAACTCTAAGTAGACAAAAAAGCGGTCACTGCGCAGGTACAAGGTCAAAATTCTTTTACCGGGTGCCATGTATAGTTTTACACCGAATAAAATTATAGTAAATATTACTACTTACTAAACACAGATTTAACAGATTAGTACTATTTTTAAACCCCGACCCAAAAAGAGGGGTGTTATAAGTTTGACGTGTCTATCTGTGTATCTGCGTATCTGTCTGTGGCATCGTAGCTCCTGACCTAAACTAATGAACCGATTTTAATTAGTTTTTTTGTTTGAAAGGTGGCTTGATCGAGAGTGTTCTTAACTGTAATCGGTTCCGCCGTTTGATAGTTATCAGCTCTTTTCTGGTTACTTATTAGTTCCCTTCTCTTGACGGGGGTGTTATAAATTTTTAATTTACACTTGTGTTTTAGTTACGTACAGATTAAACAAAGTTTTGAAGTCATATAGAGCATTATGTAGTTGTCTTTGATAAGAGCACTCATTTTTGTGCGTAATTCGCCCGCGATAAGGCCTCAAATATGCGGAAAGCGTGAACAGATTATGAATTGAGCAAACAGCGAAACTGAAGCGTAGTTGCTTACTTTGAGAATTAAAGGATTAACTGCTAGTATGTCATCGCCATAGAGTTTCAGAGTTTATAATGAATGTTCGGGCATGAAGTCGAGCAAAACTCGTTCTACTAACTTGGCTTTATCTGTGATATTAAAATTCAAAACCCAAAGTTTTTAAATTGTCCCGTAATTGTACTGTTAATCATATTTTTTCTAAAGAACTTGGCCGATTTTTTTCACAATTATGTTTTTGGTGGGATTTTTCTATGCGCTGAAAGACGATAAATTATCACTGGCATAAATACGCGTGAAGTCTGCGAATCTGCACTTGGCCAGCGTGGTAGACTACGGCCAAACCCTTCTCATTCTGCGAGGAGACCCGTGCTTGGTAGTGAGCCGGAATCATAATGTATTTCTAAAGATCGCAAATTCCTCTGCGGCTCAGTCCACTCTGGCAACAAAAGAGATTGCTTTTGACAGTTTTCGTATTGATGGGCGCATTCTGATCCTCAACACAATCGCGCAACAATATTTTTTAATAAAATGATTGATGGTCCCGTGAGGTTACCGATTTATCCTTTACAAAAGAAAAATGGAACGGAATGTTTAGAAAAAAAACCGGCCAAGTGCGAGTCAGACTCGCGCATTGAGGGTTCCGTACTCGGGTATTTTTTCCAACATTTTGTACGATAAATCAAAAACTATTATGCATAAAAAGAAATAAAAATCTGTCTTAGAATGTACAGGTAAAGCCCTTTCATATGATACCCCACTTGGTATAGTTATCTTATTTTGAAAATTGAAACACATTTTAAATTTTTTTTAGTGATGTTACCAAAAATTCGCGGTTTTCAGATTTATTCCTGTATAATATTTGCTATAAGACCTACCTACCTGCCAAACATGATTCTAGGACAACGGGAAGTACCCTACAGGTTTCTTGACAGACAGACAGACAGACAGGCAGACAGACAACAAAGTGATCCTGTAAGGGTTCCGTTTTTCCTTTTGAGGTACGGAACCCTAAAAAAAACACCAATGACAAAAAGTAGCCATGTCCTTACCTGGGACACAAGCTATTTCTGTACCATGTTTTGTCAAAAACGGTTAAACAGATGGACTGTGAAAAGCTAGCAGACAGACATACTCTAGCATTTATAGTATGGATATGGGTACTTATTTACTCTGCCCCATTGCCCTTTCCGTCACTTCCTTTTTATCGGATTTGCCATCGTTGTTTCGCTAACGGGTTTGTCGTGTAGCAATATTTTTTCCTGCAACTCGTTCGTTTGGAGGAAGTATAGAATGAATACGTCATATCTATCAATTCCCGTAAAGAGGATGAGGGTATGGCGTTTCATTGAGCGGAAGGTAATGCGACGCCTTTACCTACCTAGATATTTCCAAATAGGATTGTGGCCAGTTCGCATTGTTAACTAGTCGCTACAACCAGTAAATCCCTAACAGCTCTTGACTGGAATGCATTGTCTACTCAATTCTTCTTTCTCTAGTCCCTGTATCATGTCGTACCTACCTAGATATTTCCAAACAGGATAGCTTAGTAGAAGGTTGCCTTGTAGAGATTGCTTCAAGCAATAAGGCCGCCTTTGCACACAATTGTTTTTTCTGTTTTCTTCTTTCTGTGTTGTGTTCCTTTACATGTGTTTTTGTGTGCAATAAAGTGTTCTATCTATCTATCTATCTATCTTAGTCTACATTATTCTAGTCTTAGAAAAGTAGCCTGTCAACCCAGCATTTATTGGAGTGAGTCAGAACGTTTGTTCATATTTTCATAATATAGCAGAATATTAATCTTCATTAAGAAAAAATAATAAGCAAAAAGCAGTCTTTAGAAATTGTTGAAGTATTGTTATAAATGGTTGATCACGTTATAGCCAGAGCTAAGCGGTACCACCTACCGCATCAATATTCACGATGTTATCTCATCCCACGTGACTGCTGCCGTGGCATCCACTGCAGGTGGAATTTAAGGTTGCCAACCCGATGTTTTTTTTTGTTCACTATTATAATAATTCTAGACTAGTTTTTTTTACTAGAGTGCATCCTAAAATGATGTATAATGTATAATTCCTAAAAGCCCAACAAAAAGTTTGATTACAAACATTGATACTGGCTCATGTTATGCAAAACAAGTTTTTTTTCACAGCTTAAAATTGTCACCGAATGGTTTATTAATACTATTCATATCTAGATATTTAATTTAATCCTAACTGATATTCATCATGATTCTATGAAAATCATCAATTTATACTGTTAATCTTTTACAGCAGTGGCAGTGCTGAAAAAAGGGTTCTCTCATATTCTTTTCTACTTTTTATTCTTTATATTCTTCTTCTATTATTCATTACTAGTTGATGCCCGTGAATCATACGCGTGGCTTTAGGATTTTAAAAATCCCGTGGGAACTATTTGATTTTCCGACAAAAATAGCCTATATCACTCTCAAGTCTCAAGGTTTCTCCGCGCATATCCATTAAAAGATCACGCCAATCCGTTGCTCCGTTTTCGGCGTGATTGCATTAACAAACAGACACACTTTCGCGTTAATTATACAACATATTGAGCGACAAGTAAGTGACAACCCTAAGTTTTACTTTAGCGCATGTCGTGCAGTAAATATTAGTGAATATGGGAGGATACAACCTTGTCACACTTGAATAGAATAGAATATAAATATGCAGCAAGCCTGCGAACAGCTATCTTATAATGTTCTAGTTATATGCCTAATCTGATGTCATGATATAATAGATTCTTTTGTAATGCACCCATTTTATTACTACGCCGTTTCCTCTGATTTCTTTCAACTTATGTTAAACTAACTGACCCACCCCGCTTCGCTCGCGTGGATTTTTTGCAAATCTGTGCCGTGGTAGAATTTCCATAAATCACAAACTGTGTATTTCTTGTACTTCTTCAATTTTAACGCGCAACGCAAATTTTTAATTATGAAAACTTGAAAAGTGTTTGTTATCCAAACTTTAATTCCATAGGTATTTAACCCTCTTAGGGGTGGAATTTTGAGATCTTTTCTTAGTACCTGATATAAAATTGAAAGGTACATAGTGTTATATTATCATGTACGGGACCCTTCGTTTACGAGTCCGACACGCACTTGACCTGTGTTTTATTTCGCTATTAAAACATGCTAATAGAGCTATTCACTGCTACGAGTATGAATCCTACGATCAGTAAACTTATCGATCTAGACTCTCTTCAAAGTCTAGACTCTAGACTATCCCAAATATAGAACTAAGCTGTTTGGTCGCAAATAAAAGGAGGGATATCTGCTACGTGTACGTGACTATTCAAGAAGTATAGCTTAACAGGGCTCTCTCCGTCACTCGTTTCATACAATCGTAGTTCCAATTTCATTTGAATATTAAGCAACCAAAGTCCATGAAATTTTGCAGACATATTCTAGAAACTAATATCTGTGTCTGTGGTGTTTTAGATTTTTCTAAAAATATGGAGTTTTAAAATTACAGGGGCTCAAAGATTTGTTTGAAAATTTTGAAGACCGCGTTATTTTGAAACCGAATATTTTAACAGAAATCTGGAAAACCACAGACATAGATATTATTTTCTAGAATATGTCTGCAAAATTTCATGGACGTTGGTTGCTTAATATTCAAATGAAATTGGAACTACGATTGTATGAAACGAGTGACGGAGAGAGCCCTCTTAAGGCTCTTTTACACATACATAAACATGTCTGAGTAGGTATTAAGTACATAAACAGTGTTTGGGCTCCCTTTAGTCCCAGTACTTTTAGTACGTAAAGAGATTTGACGCCAGTCCAAAAAATATAAAATAGAAAGTTTATTTTAAAATGAATCCCAAAATAATGCATTCAATACCGTGTCCGACCTCCGAAGTTTGTATGCAAAATAATTCCAAGAAAACGTACAGATTATAATTATTATGAAGGTGAAAATAGTGCTAAAATATTACACTAAACACAGCACTTGTTTATGTAAAATGTAGCCCTTATTTTAACAGTGATAAGGTCTATAATTAAAGGTGAACTAGGTTTTAACTGTTAATGTTAGACTCTGGGCGGGCGTGATGTTGAATACATTACAATAAATTTGACTACAATCGCTGTATGAACTAAATGTAAATGTAAAATAGTTGATGTGTTTATGTGCCTAGGTATACAAACGATGGTACATGTTTACAGAAATTATGTTAGCTATAAATCTTCTAGCGGTATGGATGTTTCACTACTGACATTCGACGACCTGCATGACGCACTGTGGCAGAGTTAATTAGAATGAGGGAACTCTTCGTTTGATCCTACGGCTCGTTTGCGGTAGAATGACAGCTACAATGTCGCGATCGCAATCACCTCTGATTGGTTGACGCTCGCTCACTATTGGTTACAATGCATTGTTGCAACAAAAACACCATAAATTCAGCCAATCACAACGATTGCCAGGTCTCAAGTTAGTTTCTCTTTCAATGTCACGATCGCAATCACGTCTTATTGGTTGACGCTCGCTCACTATTGGTCACAATGCATTGTTGCAACAAGAATACCATAAGTTCAGCCAATCACAACGATTGCCAAGTCTCAAGTTAGTTTCTCTTTCAATCTATTTGTACACTACTAACTTTTGCGTGCGACTTTGTCCGCGGTGCATAATTATGTAATTTATTGCCTATAACACTCGGGGATAGTGTAATTATCTATCAGTAAAAGAATTTTCAGAATCAGTTCATAATAAAATTTATAGTACCAAAGATTTACCACCCTCTAAATCCAAACTTAAATTTTTACCTCTTTATAATATAAGAGTGTAGGTAATTATTTAGATAGATATAGGTAGACTAATAGTGTGGTCAGGTGACCTAAAAACTGATAAGTAGCATATCAAATCTGGGTTAGAACAAGAAGGCACGTTTAGATACCTAGAAAATATAAGGTTGAAGAACTGAAGGCCTTGACTAAATAAACTAGGTCGGTAATCAATAAAACACCCAATCACTACAAAAATATGTACAAATGTAATATTCAAGTGAATGCCCTCAAATGATTTTCTTCGATCTAGGCCGATATTGGATTACGATTTCATATTTTTCACTGACTTATCTATACAAGTAAATAAAATGCAGTGACAGCCTAGTGGTCAAAACGTCGGTAATCGGTCAGCGTGGTGGACTAACCCTTTCATCCTGAGATGAGACCCGTGCTCAGTAGTGCGCTGGATATGGATTGAGACTTGAGCTGATAATGATAAGGGATGACCCCCTCTGACTATTGGTTGAAATGCATCATTGCAGCAATCGTCCCATATATCCATCTAATTACAATAATTGCGGTATTTACAAGTTCTTTTGATATTACCAACAGCTAGCCCGTTGAAAAAACTCCTCAGGCCCAAAATGTTGAATTCTTATAATGTTGAATACCACTTTTGCGAAATAAACGTCAAGATTAAATTGTATGGACTTTCAATCATTTAAATCTCTTTCAAGATAATGTAATTTCCATGCAATTTAATCTAGATTCTTAAAATCTATTTGGCTTAAGTTACCAATAAATCGATTTGCATAGGATGCAAATGGATATATTGGTAGGTCTCATGCTATGTGATTTATAATATAAGATTTCGTACCTAAAAATGTGTTTAACAGTAGTCCAATATTCAATTGAATAAATCAATCCAGAAAATCGAAATCTAACGTACTATTTTCTGGTTGTCCACAGTCAATGATCCAATTAAAAGAGCGCAAGGAAATGGATGAAGCATTCAAGAAAGCGCAGAAGCCCTGGGCCAAGTTCCTGCAGAAGGTGGAGAGGACGAGGCTGGAGTACCACACGGCGTGCAAGCAGGAGCGGACCGCGCAAAACCAGGAACGAAACGCTAGCGGGGATAGCTCTTTAAGTCCAGACCAGGTTAGTTAGTCCCTTTTATATTCTAGTAGCTTTATTAGGTGAGTAAAATGACGAATTAACAATACAGCAACTATAAAATAATAAACTAGATGTCGCTGTTCAGTGTTCAGTTACGGTTGAGAAGTTTTCACCTGCGATCTTATAAGACTGATTAACCGTTCAAGAAGTTGGTTTTCTGTTCGGTCCTTAAATTGAAACTTCTCAGATTAAAAATCTTTATCTTGATCATCGGAAGGTTTGCAACAATTACGAATAACTGAACTAATCAGTAGTTTCCACTCCTAAATAGCAATGGATACTCCCTATTTATAATCATTTATTTTGCCAGAACATGGGCAATAATAATAATATTTATGCAACATAATATTATGATTTACTAGGTCTTAGGAATCCTCCTCCTCGATATTCGGATTCCGGACCAACCCAAACAAAATGTCTTACTTCATTCTAGATTTCTTGAAAAGATCCTTACGAAGTCCATATTTTGTAACTCCTTTACCAACGGCTCCCTTTCACGTCATTCCCTTATTTCTTCCCATTGGAAAACTAATTAATCTCAAACCTTACAATCAGTTTTAATATCTAGCAGTCTCAGCTGTGATGATAAACACCAGTATTTCATAAGAACCATAAATGTTTAATGCGAAAGTGGTTTAAATGACGTGGCTCCTCACAATCTGGGGCGCTCGATTCCGCATGAAGCAGGTTGGCAGAAGGCACACAGACGTATTCATTTATGATTCACTGACACCTATCCGTGTCATCAACTAGGTATTCCTAATCGATAAAATTTTCTACTACATCAACTTGTTAATTTCTACAAATTTCAAACCCCCTCTAAGAGGTTGAATTTTCAAAAATACTTTCTTAGCGTAAGGCTGCGTCATGATAGCTACCTGCATGCCATGTTTCAGGTCGATCTATCCTACTGGATGGATCGACCTGAAACATGGCTTGAGCTGTGCGTTGACAGATCAGTCAGTCAGCTTTTCCTTTTTAACCCCCAACCCAAAAGGAGGGGTGTTATAAGTTTGACGTGTGTATCTGTGTGTTTGTGTATCTGTCTGTGGCATCGCAGCTCCTAAACTAATGAACCGATTTTAATTTAGTTTTTTTTGTTTGAAAGGTGGCTTGATCGAGAGTGTTCTTAGCTATAATCCAAGAAAATCGGTTCAGCCGTTTGAAAGTTATCAGCTCTTTTCTAGTTACTGTAACCTAAACTTGTCGGGTGTGTTATAAATTTTTAATTTGCGGTGCTTTGTAAACCCTTTTCTGTACAGTTTTTTTTTAATGAATACTTTTTGATTATAAACACTTGCCTTACACCCAAAGTATCTTAACTTAACTCCATATGTATTTTGGCGTTAGATATACGAGTTAGTTCGGTCTATCGCATGGCCGGCGCCGAGTGCCGACAGTCGAGAGAATTTAACGAAGTGCTCTGTTCACACTCAGCTCTCCCTAATTTAGATTCATGTATCTGTTTATATCCACTACCACAGAATACTAATTATATTACTACTGAGAGGTGTTAGCCTAAAATATATCACTTGCTTTAACGATGAAGGAAAACGTCGTGAGGAAACCTGCATGCCTGAGAGTTCTCCATAATGTTCTCAAAGGTACGTGAAGTCTGCCAATCGCACTTGGCCTGCGTGGTGGACTATGGCCAAAATCCTTCTCATTCTGAGAGGAGACCCGCGTTCAGTAGTGGGCCGGGCGGCGATGATTTATCATGTGCACATTGACAAGTGCATAGATAGTGTTTATTTAGTGATAAGAAAATGGATAATGCAATTGCCATTTTTATACTGGTTATCAAAAAACCACACCTTGATAATAATCATGTTTTCTTATTCATAAATTCTCTAAATGCGATAAAAAAGGAGAGAGAGTTCTCATATCCATAACTCGATTATTGAGGATTGAATTTGCGCCTGATAGCTAAGTCCTTGTTCAATATCCGTATTAATTATCAAATTACGAAGAAGAAGTTTTCCCTTCCACCTATAATATGGGTACCTTCAAGTCAAGAGTGAATAGGCAACTTCTAGGCAAGCGCGCTCCATCTTAAGCTGCATCATCACTTGCTAGCAGGTCTGATTGCAGCCAAGCGCTAGTCTATATAATTTAAAAAAAAAATTACATATAGTGAAGTATATAGACTCAATATTTACATAGGAAAGTGTTGAACTCGTCGAAATAGCTGTAGGCGTAGTGACGTACCCGCCAGAAGTGCTTTATTTTCGGGACTCATCCAGATTGGCGTGTATGTGTAGCCGAAATAGGACACGAAAACGGATACGGGTTAAGCCGATTTTGTAATAGATTGTCAGTGCTTGATCGGATTTATTGAAAACTATCTGATGCCCGCGACTTCGTTTGCCGTGGATATAGGTTTTTTTAAATCCCGTCGGAACTCTTTGATATTCCGGGATAAAAAGTAGCCTATGTGTTAATCCAGGGTATAATCTATTTCCGTTCTAAATTCCAGCCAAATCCGTCTAGTAGTTTTTTCTTGAAAGAGTAGGTAACAAACATTCACACATACAAACAATTTATACTTATACTTATAAATCATAGAGTTTACGCGGGATTTTTAAAAAACGTTGTTCCACGCGGGCGAAGTCGCGTGCATCAGCTCGTATCCTATCAAATACCGATTACCCGGCAACCTTATGGCGGTAATCGGACTTTGTAGTTATTATCATGGACTTTAGGATGGGTTGTCATGGTTTTTAGCAAAGTAACTCCTATTTCTATCCGACATCATTGCATCCTTAAGTTTATATCTAAGAAACAATTCTAATACCTAATGAGCCATAAAGAAATACAATAACCATTTAAAAGCAGTAACAGTCACGCCATAATCGTCTCTGCGCCCCTGACCCCCATGGAGCGCCGTTCCGTAGGCATTACGGTTGAAGTTTCCATAATTAAATACCACTTAGCATTAAGTTAATTGCTTTGGATGATCTTTTTGACGAGCACGCAAATATGCACCTTATTTACATGATAGTTTTATGAAGCCAATAGCGTGATATCCTTGACATCTCTTCTCTTAATTATATAACACTTGTATAACAATTATTAACATCAGTAGATTTATTATTGGACCATTACCTCAAGTACCTAAACTTTAAGGGCGAGTCCGCGCTGCCTTTCCTTTCCTTTAGAAATTTTCTTTCCTTTCCTTTAGTTTACTTTTACGCAATCCTAGAGCCTCGATAGCTCAACGGTTGAGGAACGGACTGAATTCCGAAAGGTCGGCGGTTCAAACCCCACCCATTGCACTACTGTCGTCCCCACTCCTGGCACAAGCTTTACGCTTAATTGGAGGGGAAAGGGGAGTGTTAGTCATGATTAGCATGGCTAATATTCTTTTTTTTTAAAAATCAACGCAGTTCATTCTAGAACCGTGCTCTCTGAAGATCCCTGCAGTGCAAGAGACTTTCGTCCAGCTCAGGATGTTTGAGTTGAGAAGACAGACACTGCTGCCAACATAGCGCTTTCCAGTATGAGGTCGCCATTCCTGCACTTTGAGATAGAAGACTCAGAATTGCCTAACCAGGATTCGAACTTCTTGACTAGGTCATCGTCTTGTCTTCTCCACCCCAGGTCCCTAATAGAAACGTATCATCATCAACAACCGATAGGCGTCCACTGCTGGACATAGGTCTCTTGTAGGGACTTTAACACCCCACCGTCTTGCATGCCCATTGGCTTCCTGCGACTCGCCCTCAATGTAGTCCGTCTACCTAGTGGGAGGGTCTTCCGACGCTGCGTTTTCCGGTGCGAGGTCGATATTCCAGCATCTTGGGACCCCAACGTCAATCAATTTTTCGAACGAATATGTGCCCTGCCCATTGCCACTTATAACTACCTACCTAATAACATCAGACTGGCAAGAACTCTTAACTCGCGAACTTGGAATTCAGTTTGAACGAGTGAAATCGACTTTGAAGCGTGGGCGAACGATCTAACTTCACTTAACTTAATTACTTGCGAGGCAAGTTTTCTGATGATATACCCGTATACAGGGAGTTGAGGATGTAAGAGTTTCGAACGGATTATGTTTCTTTCTTGTAATTTTATATTTTCAGTGGATGATGCCCGTGATTTTGTCTTTGTAGAATTAGTTTTTTATTTTCCGGGATAAAATGTAGTTGTCCCTCCTCAGGTCTTTAACTAATCTAAACTAACTCCATGCAAAATATCACGCCTATCCGTTGCTTCTTGCGGCGTGATTGAAGGACAAACCAACAAAGAACAAATTGCATCTATCAATGGGTAGGGATTTAGATTCATTACGTGTAGTCCACACGTTGCAGACAATATTATATCCGATCAGCTGAATGGTGGATTCTCATGAGTCGACTCCCTTTTAATTTGTGTACCTTCATATCAAGAGTGAATAGGCATCTTCTAGGCAAGCGCGCTCCATCTTAGGCTGCATCAACACTTGCCAGCAGGTCTGATTGCAGCCAAGCGCTAGTCTGTAAATTAAAAAAAAAAGTCATAGGTGCATACTTTCACGAGTAAGTATTAAGTACGGATTGGGAGAAGCTGATCTGGTGTCTCAAATTGGGATATACAAAGTGGTTTATGGTATCACACACCGTGAGAACCCATAAACGTGACGATACGATGAAAATCTGATGGGAAATACCAGATTCGTACCACCAGTAGTAATATCGAGTGCGTGACACTTCCAATGAGTTACGTGGCCCCCTTTTAACTGAGTTTTCCCACCGTCCGTCGACTTTATTATACTACTTCTAATCTGTCTTGTATGATGACTCTGTGTTTATAGCTTAACTAGCTTATGCACGTGACTTCGTCCGCGTGGACTACATACTTTTCAAACCTCTATTTTACCGTTTAGAAGCTGAATTTTCAACTCCTAAGTCCTTCTTAGCAGTTGTCTACGTCATAATAGCTTTCTGAACAATAACGTCCGTCCGTCCGTCTGTCTGTCTGTCTGTCTGTCTGTCTGTCTGTCTGTCTGTCTGTCTGTCTGTCTGTCTGTCAGCGGGTTGTATATCGTGAACCGTAAGAGCTAGAAAGTTGAGATTTTTACAGGATAGGTATGTATTTCTATAGCGGCTATAACAACAAATAATAAAGATTTAAAATAGCCGCCATGATAAAAAAATAAAGTGTTATTTCTTGTCGGTACGGAACCCTTCGAATGCGGGTCCGACTCGCACCCGACCGATTTTTATATGTATTTATGTATTAATTTATGTATTGACGTACAATGTATTGTGAATTGTGTGTTGTATATGTGTTGAATTGTTGATGTATGATTATTTCAAAATGTATTGACAAAGATAAAGCAAAAGTAGGTATGTAAGTATCAATAATTACTTAGGAAGGTTTAAAGAGGTGTTCACTGGTGGCAGGAGTCATCGGCGTCGAATACTACGTGATCAAACGTGTGGGAATGTCTTTACGAGCGTTGAGGTGGCCAACGAGTTTCATACTAAAACGGGACATGAGGACTTATTGAATATTTGAATTAAATAACATCAGGTAGCAAAGGCATTGGCTAAATTGTCGAGATAAAAGAAAACGCAGTTATTAGGTACTCCTGCTTTATCGGATTGAATGTGAAGAACAACATAGGTATTCAAAAGTAGCTAGGTATTACTTACTAATTGTCGAGGTATGTCAGTAAGAGTAAGAGCCTGAGAGTTGATCAAAGTACTTTCTTATCGTTTTGTAAGCACTATTAACTTCTTTCAAAATTTACACAACAAGGTATACATTCACTGGTTAGTTATTAAGTTCCTATATACAGCTTCCGTATAGTTACATGTACCTACGAGTCCTACGACTGCCTTGAAACAGCTAAAAATTTGTAATAGCATAAAATCATTTATTTACCCATAACTGATCATGTGTATCCTATCAGTCAATGATAGATCCCAAAAATGTGAGCCCAATTACGATTCTTATGTTAACACAAAAATCTAAGTGCATTTTATGATATTCACTTCTTCAAAGTAAAACGGTTCTTTATTCAAATGTCAAGTTTAATGTCGCAAATCGCTATAAATATAGTTTGGATTGCTTAGATTGGTATATAAAGAAAAACATTGAATTAAATGTATAGAACAGGTATTGCGAACAAAAATCGCATTATTGTCAAGCACTGGTCGTCAAGGTATGAGAAAATGCTACTTGTATTAATAAATTCTTGTTTGTAGTAGCCATTCCTGTAAAGGTCCCAGAAAGCATTGGTTTGAAAAAGTTATAAGAAATATCAGAATACTAAACATGTTTATCCTTCCTAAGTAAAAATCATGGAGTCGCCAGTAAAGCATGTGTGCACGCATATAATTGCCTAATTACAAGTGTGCCACACAATAGCAACTGGGGTGACGGGGTCGCCCGTCTCGTTCGTTTCCACGCTAACAGATAAGGACAGCCGCGGAAGCCTTACGTAACGTTGATTGGACTTCGAATTGCGTGCTGAAGTGTGATTTGTATCTTATTATGGTTTACTTTCTCGAGCTGACAAAGTAGGTGTTTTTGTTTGTGTGTTTTGTCATAAGATAATTTATTATCTACTCTTAATATTTTGCTCCTTTCTCATAGCAGTGATGCTGCAGTCAGCAATTGCAAACAAGTGAAGACTCGATTATAGTAATTATATCTTAGAAAATAATGCCCAGTTATATTTATATCCCTAAAATCAGCCCTGGGGCATGATTCGCTAACTCTGATACTGAATGATAGGCTACCGAGTGGTTCAACATTGCTGCTTCATTGAGTGATATCAAAATAATCCTTTGTTAGTCTGTCTATTACCTTTCCAAGGCTCATTCGTTTAACCGATTTAAAGAAAATTGGTAGCTTGCACCACGAAGACAATTTTTATTTCCGAGAAAATCGAAGAGTTCCCACAGGCTTTTTTAAAAACCCAAAACCACGCGGACAAAGTTGCGGACATCTAATAGATCAACAATTCACCCACTGTGCAGGTTTTACGAAGATAAATGATAACATTGATAACCTAGGACAGATAGTTATTTACCCCCGACCCAAAAAGAGGGGTGTTATAAGTTTAACGTGTGTATCTGTCTGTGGCATCGTAGCTCCAAAACTATGAACCGATTTAAATTTAGTTTTTTTTTTGTTTGAAAGGTGGCTTGGTCGAGATTGTTCTTAGCTATAATCCAAGAAAATCGGTTCAGCCGTTTGAAAGTTATCAGCTCTTTTCTAGTTACTGTAACCTTCACTTGTCGGGTGTGTTATAATTTTTTTACACTGGTGGTAGTCATCAATGTTTTGATCAAGTATCTAAATACTCCGACACAGTCATACAATGTTCACGGTGCTTGCACGTACTTTACGCAATGGATACCTTAGCTATCTCTCAAGAATACGAACCAGTAGGTATTGGTAATACTGGCCGTGCCGAATTCCTGAACGATCGGCCCCGGTGCGATGGATTGTTGCGCGTAACTCTTGACCAATGTGTGCACCACGCACGTGCTGCACTAATTACGTGTTATCAGTTATATCATTATTACACGTAATATAACGCCCTGCAATATAACAATGCATTCAGGATGCTGATGATGAGGCTGTCCAGCCTCCCAGTTGTGTAAGAAAAACGTAATTTCATCCTTATCGCAATAGTGATTAGAAGAGAAGAGAGGGAAAAAGAAGAAAAGAGGAAGACCGAGATTTGGGAGGTCAGCACGAAGTAATGCCACGCAGTTCCGTGCTCATCTTGGACGACATGGGGAGGTTATTTTAGTCCGTGCAAGTCGGGCACACCCTGCCAGCCGGCAGAAGCCCGTAGGGATTTTTTCCTCCCCCGAAGAAAAAAAAATCCTTATCGCAATCGATATTATTATAATTTACAAACTAACTAACTACTACTAACAGTAACACTTTTGTAAATTCAGTATAATTATGTAGGTATGGTTCAGGATAGGACGCCAGCATATAAAGCTACGTAGTTTAAGCTGGAGCCAACAAAAAAAAATTGTTTAAAATACAAATAAAAAACTATTTGTTTCTTCATTTATTTTATTATAAGTTACAGTATTATATATTATAATATATAATATTATATATTATATAATATTAAGTTACAGTTTCATAAGGGTTCTTCGAGCTCGAAACCAAAACTTCACCTCATTTCTGATTTGATCACGTAAATAAACTCCAAGCATATCAATCTCCATCGCCCGTTGAGTTACTCTGTAGCGCTTTCTTGAGGCCTAGTTTTAGCGACCAAAATATCTCTAGATAAAATAGGCAATTAGTACAAATACCTAGGTTTAAATTCAAATCCGGAACGAAAACGTTCATAATTTGGAGTGGGCTTGCAGTTTTATTTATTTCTACTTTTACCAGTGAGCGTCTGCAAACAAAATAATCATGAAAATAATTCACATAGCTCTTTGATAGAGCCGTCAAGTCCGACACGATTGCGTTTATCTGACTGCGATGGCTGATCAGTTTTATCTAAGACAGCCTGTCATGCTCATAAGTCATATATTATTAACTTTGCTCGCGACGCGTACATTTTTTCCAATCCCACAGGAATCCTGTTTTCCCGGGAAGAAAAGTAGTTATTATGATTTTTTTTTATACAGTTGATTTAAAAGGTAAAGTAGCTTAAGACATTCTTTTTTAACCCCCGACCCAAAAAGAGGGGTGTTATAAGTTTGACGTGTGTATCTGTGTATCTGTCTGTGGCATCGTAGCTCCTAAACTAATGAACCGATTTTAATTTAGTATTTTTGTCTGAAAGGTGGCTTGATAGAGAGTGTTCTTAGCTATAATTCAAGAAAGTCGGTTCAGCCGTTTGAAAGTTATCAGCTCTTTTCTAGTTACTGTAACCTTCACTTGTCGGGGGTGTTATAAATTTTTAATTTACACTTGTTTTAGCCCTAATTCCACGTGGACGAAGTCGCTGACTTCACCTATTTGATACAGAAAGCTTGCATCTCAAAGACGGATACCTATCTTCTTTTACGTTACGGTGGTCGAGGTCAGTACTGACGCGTCTCCATGGCTCTTCGATGGCTGCATTCCTTGTGCACTCATGTAAGAGGACGTCCGTCACAGCTCTCACTTGATCTGGCCATCTCATGGGCGATCTACCACGTGCTCTGGTGCCCTCTAATTTTCCACGAACTACTAGACGTTCGAACTCGGAGTAGAAATGACGTAGGATGGATATAAGCTACTTTCTATCCCGGGAATGCAGAGTTACCACGGCTATTTACCTACATCCAAGCCGACGAAATAGCTGGTCATCATCTAAGGTTAAATGAATAGGCCAATATATTGGTTTTTTTGTGATTTCCCTGGATACAGTAGAGTGCATTCTCCTTCATACCTATCCTAAATACCATCAAGTTGAGAATAGGAATATCTTAATTCTCTACACACAACATTCTTGGCTTAGCCAAGAGGCCGTACACCGCAGCACGCTCTGACGTGCTCGGGTGCTCGACAGGGCGGGCGTGATAACAGATAAGACACGTATTCACATAGGCGGCGGTGGTAAGGTGGTGCCTATGCTGTTGTAAACAAATCTCTAAACTTACCCCTCTAGCACACCGACGGAGGTATTTGCAAGGCATTGACGTTTCCTCCCGCATGCAAAAATGCGTCGGTGTGCTAAAGGTATAGATTAAATTGGTATGTCTAAGATTAGTGCTGCATAGGTAAAAAAAACATAGTACTACCACGATTTCATCATGATCAATCCATCGCCGGCCAATTTCCTAATTACTGGCCAACTTCTCTCAGACTTAGAAGGGTTTGGCCCACTTTGGCCATAGTCCATCACGCTGGCCAAGTGTAGATTGACAGACTTCACACACCGTTGAGCATACTATGGAGAACTCTCTGACATGTTGGTTCCCTCACGATGTTTTCCTTCACCGTTAAAACAAGTGATATTTAAATTCTTAAAATGCACATCACTCCGAAATGTTAGACATGTTAGCCCAGTGGTTAATACGTCGGCTTCCTCCTATTCACGAGGTTGGCGGTTCGATCCCGGGAACCTAAACCTACTTATTTATTTATATTTATTACTTTTTATATTTTGGTAGCACCCAACCGCTTGCTTGATATTTGGGTCGAGAGCGCTGAGCGTTATTATTGTTGTTGAGAGAAGCATTTCAACCAAACTGGGGCAACGAATGCTCTAGGTATTCAGATCTTCTAAATTTCGATTGCGGTTGGAAAAATTTGGAAATTTTTCAATGTTTAATGCCTAAGGTATGAGAGGAGTTTATGGCCGGCACTAAAACATTACGCATAATTTATTATATGCATATTTTTTCAGTACTATAAATTACACTTATGAAACATGAATAAACCTAAATTTTTAAAAATCTAGTCCATATTTTTGTAGTAGGTATCTTTATAGGTATAATTTGATACAAAGAAATGTTTCTTTCTCGTAGGTACCATTTTGCATTATATTTTATCACTGCGCTTACATTTCGTAGCGTCATCGCGGTGAAAAATTGTGTTTATGGCCACCGAGAAAGCCGTAAAAGGTGACATTTTTAGGTTACCAACGAAAAATGTGTGTTCTTAATGTTTGGACTTGAGTACTAACCGTAATAAGGGTAATAAGAATAAGTCACCGTCATCATGATCAATCCATCGCCGGCCCACTACAGAGCACGGGGTCTCCTTTCAGAGTGAGAGGAGTTTTTGACCATAGTCATAGACGCTGGCCAAGTGTGGATTGGCAGACTTCACACACCTTTGACAACATTATGGAAAACTAGTTGTCTAGATCTCTCCGTTATAGTAAACCGACATACTCGTAGCTCGCCGCATTGCGAAGCTGAAGTGGCAACGGGCAGAGCATATAGTTCGAAATCCGACAAACGTTAGGGTTCCAAGGTATTTTCTTTTTTTTTTTTTTAATTCAGATACAATTTTTTTGGACTATTGCCCCTTAGGATAAGCAATACTGCACTGACAATTAGGATTTTGTATTTTTTATTATTATTATTTAGATAAAAGTTAGCCTTTGCCTGCAATCTCACCAGGTGGTATTTCAGGTCATTATGCGCCTAATTGCGGTGAAATTAGAGCCACTTTAAGAGCAAGTGTGTTGAAGAAGTTATTGACTTTCTTCTTTTCTTGGCTTTCCCAGTGCCAAATCAGCACAATTCACTTCACCTATCTCGAGTAGGTATTGCATAATGAACACGTGTACATAAATGACAACAGACGGTCGACTCGTGCTGGCAAGTGTCAGGAGGTTGACCTAGAAATGTTAACAGGGCTCTCTCCGTCACTTACTCCATACAATCGTAGTTCCAATTTTATTTGAATAATAAGCTACCAAAGTCCATGAAATTTTGCACACATATTCTAGAAACTAATATCTGTGGCTGTGGTGTTTTAGATTTTTTTTTAAATATGTAGTTTTAAAATTTCAGGGGCTCAAAGATTTGTATGTGAATTTTTAAGACCGCGTAACTTTGAAACCGAATATTTTAACGGAAATCTGGAAAACCACAGGCCATATTTGTTCCCGGAACGTTTCTACAAAATTACATTAATTCCAATGAGAGACAAACTACGTTTGTATGGAGCAAGTGACGGAGAGACCCCTCTTAAGAGGAAATTGAATGTCAGCTATGGGGCGGCGCCAGTCTTCCATTGCCATTGTGTTTACTCGGCTAGGTAGGGAAAAATTCTGCTTTTAGCAGGTTTCGTCTATGGCGGAAATCGCGGATAGTGTGGTCCGGCTGCTATGTGCTTCCACTGGTTTCAACCAAAAACACCAAACTTTTACCTAACTTGAGGTTTTTTATTATTCTTCTTAATTATTACATATTTTTTATTATTTTCTAGTTATTATAGGTTGCATTTGTAGTTAGTTACATTTGAAATCAAAATACAGCGTTTCGTTGTACGTTTACAAATGTTTGATTTGATTTTAATTTTAATTTATTTCAATATATTTTTAATTAAAATTGTCAGATTGTGTATTAAAAATATGATATAGAGACAAGCGTGCTCTAAGTATATTGGCTGCATCATCTTATTTTATCTGCAAGCGTAATAAAAAGAATGTGAAAAAAAATGTTTTATTTTAATTTTATTTTTATAAAATCGCAAAAAATAATCATAAAATTCTTTTTAAAAGGAACTATAATATTTTCTTGGTAAGTAAGCGATGTACGTAGGTGTCTCTACTCACTACACCGCAGCATAGCCTACGTGACGTCCCCTAGGCTCCTTTGAAGCCTCATCCATCATAGTCGAGTCAGCCGCGACTTGCCTCAGGCTACTACGTACTTAGTAACAACTGTCTGCGAACACAGTTTAGTGAGCATACAGTTTGGGAACTGCCGAGAACTCAGATGAGTGCCGGCGACGCAGTTGATTTTACAACATCATCATTTTGCACCATCGGGAGAGCCATTTATGGCTTTCTTTCCAACCGTATGGCCAATGCGATCTGCAAGTGTCGGCCAATGTGTAAACGCTGTTTGCAAACTTTATTTTTATTTTTATTTTATTTTATTATTATTACACCAACAACTTCCATACAAATATAGACAAAAAAAAAATTACAAAATAACTTCAGTATGGTTGTCAATTACAGGTGTATACTTTATAATAACACTAATCTAACACTAACCTAAAGTACAAATTCTTAATATTATATATGTATATATTTTTGAAACATGGACAACTTTGCCGAGCCAAGACCCTTTAATGTTTTTTTTTTCTCTTCATATCTCTGCCATCTGCGCTCAGTCCTTGGACTATGAACAGATTTGAGGACCGTAAATGTTTTCACAGTTGAGGCTTTGCACATCCAGCGATGTGACATCCCTTCAAGATGAACTATATGCTGGCCAATCTTGTCCTCTTAAGGCGGAACGTACTGTAACTGGCATCCAGAAGTTGGCCTGCTAGGCTGTTTTATGACCCTCAAGTCTCTGTTTGTAGGCCTCAAGTGAGGTCTATTTCCTCCTTTACTGTGGGGATTTCTGTGTATGCATGCACTTTACTGTTTTTAGTGAACTTTAATGTTTCTATAAAAATTAAAAACACATAAAAGCTGACCGCAAGTGGCTCTTTATACGTTCTTCAAATGAATTGGCGGGAGCGTTCGGCCAATATGTACCTACTAGGCTCTTCAGAGTGCAAATCAATCGCTTGTAAGAAATCTGCCATATGTTGACAGAGGAGTCAATGTAGCCATGGCATTCCTCGCAAAATCTCGACTTAGTACCTACTTTAAATAAATGGTTTGAGTTTGGCGATCTGACTTTCTGCATTGCACTTGCCAAGCTGTGTGTCAAATAAACACCAAAACAAACTCATATTTTTTATGAAACATGTTTGTACATTTATTGTTCTAAAATGTTATGAACAATAAGTAAACAACTGTTGTTACTATGTTTTATGTTTTGTTCCCTTTGTTTTCTCGTCAGACTCAAAAGATTTATATTAAACGAAAACTGTCAGCCCTTCAGGGCGTATCAGGGTTTATTGAAAACACTTTGTTTGATACAAAAGGGTGGAAATGAACGATCCGCTTCTTTGACAAACTCTCATTGTTTAGATACAAAATTGATGTGGTACACAAATTTTGTGTATTAGGGCCATCTTCACGGATGAGAGAATCGCGGCGATAGTTTCGCAGTGTGACAAGATTCTATACAAATTATCACCGTGATTCTCTCGCCCATGGAGATGACGCCTAAGGCTGCGTGTCCACTGAAGCAGAGTGAAGTAAGACGTGTTAAGCAGACCAATCAGCAGGCATTTGATGTAAACCTGTGCCGGTTCAACGTCGGGACAACTCAGTCGCATACGATATCCGGGAACCAGAGACGCCTCATACCTGACTTGGACGGTACCGCTCGGTTTTTTAGTGGGTATGCAGCTGTAGTATGCTGTAGTATATATAGCCAGTGAGTCCCACATACCCGCTTTAGTGCGGGATACATAAGGCATCATTCGCACGAGAGCTTTTTTAACGTCCGTTAAAAAGCGATCAAAATACATAGAACAAATGCATTAGCAAGTATCTGTTCACACGTCAACGCTTTTTTAACGCGCACTGTTGTATTGTCAGCGCAACGCCGGGTTTTAACGCAACGCTTTTGAACGCTCGTGCGAATTAGGGCTTACTGCATTTTACCAGCGGGAAAAAGGCATATACCTAGCCCTAGGTTGACAGCTAGCTACTCGACATTTACTCTAAATGAATTATATTTTATTATTTATGTTTAACGCTTTCAACAGAGAATTTTGCTGGTAAGAAATCTAAATACGTATTTATACCTATAATTGTAATTGTTTCGTACTTAAATTGCTCGTAAGAATATGGTGTGTATTGTGCTAGAAATGCTAGTAAAAAAACAGTAAGTAGAACTTGGTATAACTAGAATCGTTCAACTCAACAAACTTTGGAAACTTTTACTTGCAAGTTGTAATGTAGCTAAATGTTAAGTTAAAATGTTTTTAAGTTAGTCTGTTAAGTAGGCGACTACTAATTACTACGAAACGCGAATAAAATAAATGCAATTATTTATTTGCGATTTATTAATCCTAACTTGCGTGGAATTATCCGCGATAAATGGATTGGATATGAGGCACATTAATTTTATTTTTAGTTTCGGATTTCTCCTTTATTAATTGTGCTATAAGACCTACCTAGCTGCCAAATTTCATGATTCTGGGTCAACGCGAAATATCCTTTAGGTTTCTTGACACACAGACAGACAGATAGACAGAGATCAACTAAGTGATCCTATAAGGTTCCTTTTGAAGTACCGAACCCTAAAATCTAAAAGAAATAAAGATATTTTTATATATCTAGTTTTTCTAAGAGATATTGGAGTTTTACGAGCCGTGGGCAATGAATTGAAGCCTCGGGGAAATCTGCTATGTACGGAGTTTAATCTCTGAATATTTAACTTAACGACTTCCACAACTATGTCTAATGGAATCTTTTGAATATTCAAATCTTTTATTGCGTACTTAAATAACACTTACCATAGGTATAATAATAAATATTTTTTTAAGAATTATTTTTCTTGATTTACGGTTATAATAGATTAAACGTCTCACGCCAAAATTTTCCATACCTATGTAAATGTGTGTAATGATGTATGTATCGTATGTATGTAACCCATCGCTGGCTCACTACCGAGAACGGATCTCTCTGACAATGGAGATAGGTTTGACTATAGTCCACCACGCTGGTAAAGTGTGGGTTAGCAGACTACACACATCTTTGAGAATATTATGGAGAACTCTCAGAACAGACACGCAGGTTTCCTCACGATGTTTTCTGTTGCCATTAAAGCAAGTGATATTTAACTGCTTAAAACGGACATAACTCGGAAAAGATAGGGGTGGGTGTAGCGGGCACTGACGAGTCAGCATATTGAGGCTACATCGTGCGAGGCGTGGCACGACTCGCCAGTTGCCCTGACCACTGTATCTGATTGTAGTTTCCCAAATCGTAATTTGTATTATGCTGAATTATACATATATGTATTTATTAGTATTCACTTTCTTTGATTTCTTCCTACCCTGGTAGAGAACACGACGCCATCTAGCCCCTAGTACGGTTGGCAAACTTGACGTCTATAGAACACCACCACCCGTACAGTGGGTGCCCGGGGATCGAACCTCCGACCTCCCGAATAGGCGGTGGAGATCTTAACCACTAAGCTATCACGCGGCCCTATGTATACGTTTTGAAAACTTTGAAGACCGAGGATCTGCAAATTATGAATTTACTTATATTGTACTAAGTCATTGTGAAGACTTTGCAAAGTTTAATCTAGTTTAATGTCTTTGAGAGTTTGTTATTAAACTTCGGGTTCCAACTGCTCAATCCAGTTGCTGCGGGGGTAGGGAATAGGGATCTATCGATTTTGAATTGATATTACTGTTAAAGTAACATTGTGTCACTTACCAGTTTTTAACCCCCGACCCAAAATGAGGGGTGTTATAAGTTTGACGTGTGTAGTATCTGTGTATCTCTCTGTGGCATCGTAGCTCTTAAACTAATGAATCGATTTTAATTTAGTTTTTTTTGTTTGAAAGGTGGCTTGATCGAGAGTGTTCTTAGCTATAATCCAAGAAAATCGGTTCAGCCGTTTGAAAGTTATCAGCTCTTTTCTAGTTACTGTAACCTTCACTCGTCGGGGGTGTTATAATTTTTTATTTTATTATTGATTTTTTAATTATTATTTTTTAATTTACACATGTTATGATATGTTTATGAATCCCTAGGGGCTTTTACTCCTCTAACTAAGTCACATAAGTTAATAAGTCATACTAAATCCATCATATTACTTCCAAAATCAAAACGAAGAGGAGGCGGGCGTACCTATAAAACGAGTTTAGCGTAAAACTGAATTAGCTCTCAGCCAGCCACCGAGCGAGCACTGTCACCCCTCGTCTGGGCCCTAATTGCTTTATTTCCTAACCAGATACCTGCCTAGTACATCAAGTACCAACTTAATAAGTGAATTTCAAGCTTTTTGCTCCTGGGAATGTACCTACACTTCGTATTTTATGAGTAGGTACTTATGCCCGCGATTTCGTTTGCGTGGATTTAGTTTTGATTTAATCCCTTGGGTACTCTTTGATTTTCCGAGATAAAAAGAAGCTTATTTATTTAACATCTATAATGCTTAATACAAGGAATAAAATACAAGATAGACTTAACACAAAGGGCGACCTTATCACTATAGTGATCTCTTAATAGTGAGCTTAATGCCATTTTCCAGGTTTTTTACTATATCCGCCATATCATAAATCATGCCAATCCAATGCCCCGTGAAACCAATAAACAAAGACGCTTTTGCATTTGTAATTTGGGTAGTGAATAGTGATGGTCAAAATTCCGTGCTGCTATTAATTTTAAGCAATTCCTTTTAATAGTTATGCTAGATACTCGTATATGTAGAGTATACTTGTACGATACCTATGTAATAAGATAATTTAATTATCCTTCTCTTGATAATACATAATTTACTTACCTTCAATTACCTATTCACAAACACATTGTAACAGAATATTCCCCACGGTTTGGTTTGAAAATTGTTTATTTTTTAACACCCTTACTATCTGTAGTTTTGCTAGAATGAATTGCAATGTTCGAGCAGTTTATCTCTGGCTTTCCAACCCACACCCAATCGTGTGACAGTGTGACTCTTCGGGATAAAAATTTGGATGAGTTCTTCCTCACTGTGACACGATTGAGTGTGACTCGTTGGGAACCCACCCTTCTCGTATCTGACAGCTTGTTAACCAGGATTTCGTTGGATTGTGCTGTCAGACGACAGCATAAATACAGCATGATTTTCGCTAAGGCGCAGTCTCCACGGGCGAGAGAATCGCGACGATAGTCTCGCCGTGCCAACAAATTCGATACGAATCTTATAATCTCCACACGGCGATACTATCGCTGACGATTCCTCTCGAGTCTCGTTGTGATTCCTTTGCCCGTGGAGATGGCGTCTAAGATAAATCAACGAACGCCATTGCTGTTATTGTTTTGCTCAGTCACGAAACCAACTTCCACTAACAATCCAACCCTATTAATAAACATGCTTCTTATCTTTGCAAACAGATAAAGAAAATGGCGGAACGAGTATCGAAATGCCGTGAAGACGTCGCCAAGAGCCGCGACAAGTACCAGGCAGCTTTAGCAGAAATTACGTCATATAACCCTCGTTACATTGAGGACATGACGGGGGTGTTCGATCGTTGCCAACAGATGGAGGCACAGAGGCTGACGTTCTTCAAGGACGTGCTGTTCAGCTTCCACAAGTGTCTCGACATTAGCAAGGAACCCACGTGAGTAACTCCATCCCTTATATACTACCACTTGTACCACAGGGGAGAGCAGAGTCTTCTAGCCTGCAGCCGATCGGGGGTGCGGACTTCGAGGACGCTAGAAGAAGCCTACCTATTCACTCATGTTTTAAAGATACCTGGATTGTAATTGGTAGGAAATTGATCGCGGAAGAGTATTCCAAACCTTTGCTTATGGGGAATGATGCTGCAAAACGTTTTGTGTAGATGAAATGTTGACGACATAAGGATGTAAACTCGCCCGAACGTCCTGCGGTTCGGCGGTAAAAAGGTGAAGGAGGGACAAGATCGAAAAGGAACTTTTGCAAGAGCACACTCTCTGAAACTTTTTTGGCTTTTAATGACAGTAAAGATAAGATAGAACGATATAAAATATTATGTACTGTTCGAAAATATCATTAAAGCTTTCTTGTTGAACAATTCCAGATTACCACAAATATACGAAGAATTCCACCACACGATAAACAACGCCGACCACCAGAAGGACCTGAAGTGGTGGGCCAACAACCACGGCGTCAACATGGCCATGGCGTGGCCGCAGTTCGAGGTAACCCCGCCACCCACCAGCCGCATACAGCCTGCTTCCCCGACCGTAGCTTAGCGATCATACAGTTCGGAAACTGCGACAGACAGGCCAATCTGCTTATAGTCTGTCGTATGTATGCTGTACCCAGGAATATATTCATGTAATCTTATGGATAGAGCACTCCTATATATTTGATGCAAATACATACGCATAGCGATAAGTAAGTATTTGTTTCAAGTAGGTATTAGGAACACTCGATTTACCTTCACATAGCATTCATACGACATCGAAGGCGACTGAATCATCTTCGATGTTGATTGTCAGACTACGAATGGTTTGCGAAAGTGACGCACCTGAACTAGATGTCAGTGTTGGAAGAATTTTTAGAAATTTTTAGAAGAAACAGTTTTTTTTGTTGACAGCATGTGACAGACTCTCGCTGTTTTTCCGCGCAAAAAATAAGCATTTTCCGAACTGTATGATTGCTACACAATGTTCCCATACCCCCATACTTACCAAAGCAATGCATATGCCTATATATGCGATTATAGTGTTATGTATGCAGTTATTAACTGAATGCTTTCTTGATCCTAGATATCTAGATAGGTCTAGACAATATTAGGAGTACTAGTGGCATGCGAACTACATTACTTGGACGCATACATCTTTTTCTCTCTTTATTTTCCCTTTCTTTTCTTATTGGCTGAAATTTTATTTTCATACGAGTAGTACAGGAAGCTGCTTTAAAGCTTTTAACAGACGATCCAACTTGGTTGGTGCCACCGATCGTACCGACGGAGATCATAATACAATTGGTTGCGAAATTGTAAGCCCGACAAATGATTGACCGAGTTTTTACCTGACTAACTGTATAAAAAGGAGGTTAATGTCTGTATATGTATCTATGTTTAGTCAAGAAATGTGACATTTGCTTCAAACTGTTGGATTAAATGCAGTTGTTAATTGCCACATTTACCATCCAAACAAAATAAGCCTTCTATGAACAATGTTCAAGAAATTGGTACATTTCTACCGACCCATCTCCTTCGTGCCTTCTGCAAGCTACTTGACACTAGCGAAGTGCATTGTGCTGGTTTGGCACTACAAAAAGTCAACAAAACAAGAAAATAAGGAAATTAAATGATTGATTAACGTCAATTAATCTCATTGTTTACCTGAAAATCTTCAATCAACTGGTCTATTAAGCCTGCAAAACTATCATATTATGGTCTTCGTAAGTTATTACTACCTACCAAACTAAATTAGCTCGTCTGTTAAATGCGTAAAGAATCGAAATTCTAACACTACAAGTAGATTCAGTAAAAGAGCTTCTAATGAGTAGCCTTTAGCGTATTCTCGAGTCGTACAACGCTAATTTCAATATTGACAGAGCATTGTTTGATATAACAGCGATTGCTGAACATTTGATCAAATATTTGGTAATACGTAGGCATTACGCAACGTTAGCTTTCTTCAGAATAAAATAATACAGTTAATCTACTTGATAACACATCAAGTTATTAAAGTTAGTAAAAGAAATAATGAATAAATAAATAATAATTGTTTATTAAAAGTTATCGTGTAAGTTATATCTAAGACGAAATATGAAAATAGTAACTATTATACTGTTACATTAAAATAGAATAAGAAATAGCGTTAAATTGATAAAAAGGCAGAAGAAAGTAAACACGAAACGAGTAAAATCATTTTAAAATGCCTATAACAGCTTAAAAAATGTCTAAACGCTACTTTTTCAGTGATATACATGTAAAATATTTTTGCTTTACATGATAAAATGCCTAATATATCAGATAATATACTTACTTACCTTTCAAATATTGATTGTGTGCTGTATTTAGCTTATTTAGCTAAAAAAGGCGAACAAAAAAGGCAGTCTCAAATTGAAAAGAAAAATGCTAGAACCTTCTCTAAAAATGCAGTGCAGAGCTATATTAACTTTGGCGAAGAAAGTGCGCATATTAAGTGTAGCCAGGATTAACAGCGGTCGCCTTAAATTGCTAATAAAGGATCCCTAGGGATCAAACTGTCATCCCTAAGCCACGAAATGAACAGTCGTCTGTTCATTTATATTCTAAAACCTGTAAAGCAAATAAAATGTAAAGGAATTTAAATTGATAAACATAGGGGACCTATAAATTTTTTTGTAGTACTTACAGAGAGGAAAGGAATAACTAAGTAGTTGGTAAAAAAATGGACCAAAATGCGCTTTCCTAGGGGATATTTTGGCATCCCTTGAACCTTCATAGGGCGACTGCAATAAATTGTTTACCAATTTATACAATATTAGTTTTAATATTCGCCTATAAAATAGGATAAAAAAATATTTACTATAAACCAGGGACGATCGAATGGGTTACATACAATAATTTTATGACGCAAATATATAAAAAACCTCCTGCTATCAATAATAAAGATATATACTGTAGAAGATTCGCTACATGGACGAAGTCGCAGGATTAAACTAATCCTTTTATAATGGAACACAGGTGCTTCTCTGGGTATTATATTGTCTTCCATGGACCGAGTAATAAAATAGGGGATGCCAGAGCGATGGAAAACTCAAGTTTAATATCGTAGGAAGGAAAAGTTTTGCCTTTTAAAAGTTCACAACGCAATATTTTGTAAAGAGTTCCAAGTTTAAATGGGGTCATATTATGTATGAGCTCAGGCTGCCCTAATTATTTTCATATATTATTAAAAGAAGATAAAATACGAAAAAAAGAGTGGCCTTTTAAAAGTTTTCTCAACACATGCTTTGAGAGTTTCACTTTTGAGGGATGCTGATAGCTAGGAATATCAATGTTACTCATTAAATGACCGTACGCGATACGTTAGACAATCCTGTTCGACTTGTATCAATCGCGAGATCGAACCCCATTTTACATGAGTCGTGCTCCATAATAATATAGTTTCCTACATTCTAAATAGTAACCTTCCTTCTTTTTAAAATTATGAATATAGTTCTATTCTGAGCCAGTATTACTTTGTGGATTTTTGTTTTCTTGTATTTTGGACTGTGAAATATCACAAAACTACGATTCAAACGGCTTCAAAAATCATTTCCATCACAAAGTGTATAAATACAGTGAGGTATATTATCAAAAGGACGAACCGCCTGAGACCACGGAGCCAAAACGTTTCAAATACCTTCCCGCCGGCGCGACCGCGATGCTAGCGCGCGTGGTCGCCACTCGGCCACCGCCTCTCAACCTCGGCGCCTTGTGGTCGCGCGCCCAGAGGAGGCTGCGCCGCGCTCTGCCCTTCTGTTTCGGAGATGAGAGGGAGCACAGAGTGGCGCCGTCGGACACGTCTAGCGTGTACAACAACGGCGTTTACAACGTCGCGTTCATGGTACGCCACGGTGTTGGGACGGTTGCCAGAGCTGGAAACTGTCACGTTATCACTCTTTGATGTGTTAGACCCAGTATGCACTAAAGCGGAGTGGAGAGGAGCGCAGTGGATCGGAGCGGAGTGGAGCGGAGACGTTTACAACAGACCAACCATATTATCGTCAGATGACTTGAAAATATTGTAACGTCATCTATCAATAATCTGATTGATCTGCTAAACAATAAACATATCTCCGCCCATTTCTGTTTTGGCAGATACCGAGTCTTAAGTTCGAGTTAATCTTTTTACGTGAAAATTGCTCATTAAGAGTGCTTATCCATTGAACCGAAGCGGAGCGGAGACGTGTGTTTTCGACCAATGAGGATGTTAAATGTCAATAAAATCTAATTGGTTGAAAACACACGTTTTCGCACCGCTCCACTTCAGTGGAAACGCACCCTAAAGGTACCTGTCCACTGAAGCGAGGTATAGTGGAAGTGTGTTTAGAAGACCAGTCAAACTATTGATAAATGACGTGTTAATTTCATTTCGTCATCTTTGTATCTGATTGGTCTGCTCAACACGTCTACACTCCACTCCACTTCAGTCAGAACATGCATTCAGATAGTGAAAAGTGTCAATATTACGAACAGAAATATCGTATCTTCAGTAAATAATATATCCAAACTCTTTATTTTCAATGCAAACTCTTTATTTTCAATCAATATTGACATATCACTAACACTACTGAGCGAATCTCATGGAAAAAGCTGTACTCGACGCTTCACAGGTGTCCAGATGGATTCAGTATCCCACAACTCATTTGAGAAAATATATCACTTTTAATAGGAAAAATGCACTATTGATTTGGTTTATCCGATCCAAACCTAGTTCTAGCGAGCTAAAATTCATTCAGCGCTAAAGTACGCTTTTAATATCCGAAAAAGTACAGTTCAAAGCAGCTCTGAAAATCGCCTAATATTAGTCCTTTCACAATTGATTCACAAATGGCCGTCAATTTTCACATTTGAATATCCTAGTTTCACCAGCTTTTTTCACACCAATTTTTGGTATATTTTTCACTTGCCAGTTGTTCCACTTTTTGCATTGTCGGTGAATTTAGTATCGCCATTTTCATCCCAAAAAACTAAGGATCACCCTTGGTTTCCACCCATTTTCACGATGTTTTCGTCGGCCAACTGGTCTAGAAATGTAATTTTAGCACAAAATATGGATTGGGCACATATGCAATATTCATTAGGCTACCTGGATGCAGAGTGGCTTTGCAAACATGGCGCACATACAGAAGTTTCAGTATTTTATACTGAACAAGAAATGTTGAAATGTCACTCTTTTATCACTTATTACTAATTGATTATAGTTGATTGATGAACACCAAAAACAAAAACATTACTAAAATAAGTTAAAGAGTAAAAAGAAGAAAACCACTTCTTATCTTAGAAACAAAACATTCAAAGTTAACAGAATGAAGAAAAATTACAAAACCACCAAAAAATATACAAATTCCAAACAAAACACTGCCAATTCTTGCTACACTCATGCTCATGGCTACAAATACAAAAATCAACATCAGAAAGTTTCACTTGTAATAAAAATACTATATTTTTGTCAAATTAGGTAGTAAAAGATTAGGTACATTTTGTTTTAAATACGTTCTGGCGAATATGAATATACGTATTCGTTGCATCACCAAATTTTTCTAAGAAAAAATACATACAATTATTAAAATTATTAAAGCCTTTTAATTGAAAAAGCATTTAATAGTTATTTTAAGTAAAATCATAATATCTTTTTATTTGCTAGTAAAACTTATTTCTTAGGTAAAGCTTCCTATCTTCCTATATTCCTATAGATCTTAATACAGACTGACGCTTTATACTCGTTCTAACTTGGCCTCTGTAATACTTTAACTCTTCTACATACGATTTCAACATACCATGCGAGATTCTACATTCATCCCATAGCAAGCATGGTCACCGCAAATATTTCCCTTATTTGATATTGTTTTACACGTGAGTGCGCAGAGCTTGAGACCTTAGACTGGGCGTTAGCACGCAGGCAACAAGACGCACACAAGCGTATGCTACGACGCACCAAAATTACTTAATCTATCTAGTTAGGACGCAGCAAAATTACTCCCTACTGTAAAGCAGAGATTCATAAAGCGTACTATTAATTTGCTCAGACTTGAGTTAAAACGAGACAAAGTTATGTTTCAGACAAAATTTGTCTAAATAAATCCGCACTGGGCCAGCATGGCAGACTACGGCCTGAACCCTAACTAGTCTTCGAGCAGACCCGTGCTCAGTAGTGGGATGGCGAAGGGTTGATCATGATGATGAACGTTGAAAATAATTTTGTTTCATAACAATAATAGCTTGACTATGCTTCAAAATGGCACAAAATATTTGCCTCAAGTTTATGTGTAAATTTTGAGCAAACAAATGTGAAGTTATATTGTATGAATTGCCTTTTCGTGAAACAACTGTACACAACATCAACCAGGTTAGTTTTCAAGTCAACAAAAGTATTGACTTTAAAACTAAATCCGGCTTTAGTCTACAGCGTTGCCTGCGTGCGGACACAGTCTCATTAATTAATTAAAACACTAGCTTTGAATGGAAGTGTTACAATTCTTTTTATTAATTAATTTCATTTTTTTTAATTTCGCCTACACGCGCGGATGAGTTGGGATATGAACTTTAAGGTTAAATATTGCTTCTTCAAAATCCTTGATCTTTTCTTTCCTTGGTTCCTTGATCCTAAGGCCATGTTTCTGCTGTATATCGACGGGATTCCCATATGCACCTCGTCCATTGTAGATATTTGTACGACTGTTTTAGTCGTAGACTTTTCCTTAGCCTTAGACTTTTCCCGATTTTTACTCTTATTTTGTTTCATGAGCCTTTACCTCAATCTATTGGCTGTTCCTTGGTCCTGTTCCTATATTTGATTTCTGATCCAAAGCCCTTCGTTGGTCCTTAAATCCTTTGACTTTTATACTTCCTTGGGTTTCTTTAAATGATTCTTGACCCTCGATAAATTAAATTATTTGTCCATGGCTATTTCTTTTTCTATTTTTAATCTCAGATCGTTGGCCTTTTCTTGGTTCTTAGACTTTCCTCGATCTTACTTCCTTTGGTGTTCCTTTTTTCTTTGGCCTTACATTAATTGCCTTCCTTATCTTTAGTGTGTTCTGTATCCTCATTCCTTCCTCTGTTTCTTTGATTGTATTACCTTTTCCTTTGGCTTTATATCCTCAACTTTTGCCTTTTCTGAATCCTTGCTCCTTTCTTTTTCTTGATACTGTTATTAAAGACAGTTGGTAACAATAAAAACGTTTACCACATTTTTAATTGGTAATTTAACATCGTATCCCAACTCGTCCGCTGTTCCCCCGGCCGCTTGTGACCGCGTGTGTCGACCCAGGAATACACGGAGGAGTTCCGGGACATCGCGAAGGGCAAGTCCAAGGAGAGCCTGCCCACCGGGCCCATCACGCTGCTCAACCAGCGCCCCGTCAGCGAAGACGTACGTCTCTCACGCTGGCTTTCCTCTCGCGCTGATCGTCGGTGCTGACAACCAGCGCACAGCGCGTCAGCTTCGAGCTGTCATTGTAGGAAATGCATAAAATCGTACGGTCGAGTAGAATGCATACATTTTGAGAAAGGACTCGCCACATTTTGTGTTTCAACTGTTTCAACTTGTATCAACTGTTCACACACTGTTTCAACTGTCCATGTCATGTCAAAAGATAAGGTAGATTTAGATTAAGGACTAAAATAGTACTTGTGACATGACAGTGGATACATAGAGCAAACCTTTCTCAAATGGTATTGGTAACAATGTGTTGTTGCAACAAGAATACTATAAATTCAGCCAATCACAACGATTGCGATTGTAATAATGATTGATGCAGTTTACCCGCAATCGAGCAGCACGAACGCTTCATAGTAAATGCATAAAGCGCGTATAACAGCTCAGTGCTGACGAGTGTCAGCGGTCGCCGGTTAGGTATATCAGGAAGACCGACGATCAGCGTGAGAAGAAAACTAGCCTCACTCCCGCGTTGGTATTTTGTAGACTGAACGGATATGCCATTTTACATACACCTTTTATATATCGTGAAAAATTCAACTACGAGATAAGTGCTGAGGTGACAGTATAAGTAATAAATATATACTACTAAGGCGCCATCTCCACGGACGAGAGAAACGCGGCGATAATCTCGCTGTGTGACTAAATTCGATATGAAATCTATGAGCCATCCACAGGGCGATAGTTTGTATCGAATCTTGTCACATGGCAAGTTTATCGCCGAGATTCTCTCGTCCGTGAAGATGGTGCCTAAGACTTGAAACGCATAGGCGTTCATATGACTGGCATGTCAAATAGCCGCTTCAATGCATACGGCTGCGTATATTTATGCGCGCGCACATACAGCAATTCGCCGTACAATTTTGTTTAATAAATCAAGACGGCTATTCGACCGCCGGTTATTATTAACGAGTTCCGACCCTTAAACAGGCCTTGTTTACTAGATTAAAAATATATTGATCGCGTTAAAAAAATTCAAATGGCGTATAAGTTTACCTACAAAAGTCTGACGTTGTGAATCTCACTCAATACAATGTGACAATTTTCTGTGAAGAGTAAAGACTGGTTTGATGGACTTATTATGCCTACTTACGGTAAACAACAAAAAAACATTTATTTAAAAACAAAAAAAATCCTAAACCCTTCTCATTCATCATCCAAAAGTCAAAATCATTTATTTCAAATAGGTACTATTGTACACCTTTTGTTTTTCCGATTTGTTAGACTAAGTTCTGAGAGGAGACCCGTACTCAGTAGTGGGCCGGTGACAAGTTGATCATAATGATGGTGCCTTATTAGTGACACCATTTCAAGATCCTCCATTCAATCATTATAATTGTTATTTCTAGGTATGCATAATCAGTCACAGTAACGATTCGCATATTATTGTTTGTAAATTATTGAGTGAGATCATACAGGTTCCTAAAATAGATTACTTTTAGCATTTGCTCAGAATACAAATTATAAAACCAGTACCTACAAGATTGATCGTTTTAATTTGTCCTCTGCGCAAATTTCAAGGTAAAGCAAGTTTTTGAGGGGCTAAACACATTTTTAAGTAATTATACCTACGATATACGATAAGGTTGTATAATTTTAATTTATAAGTTGTAAGACAGAATTATGTTTGTTATGTTCGTTTTAGAAGTGTGGTTAGGCCCAGCGATGGGATTCAAATGAGAATGAAGAGTTTAAAATAATGACAGACCAAGATTAGCATTATATTGCTTTTTATATTTATTTTAAAGAAATGTTGCATGAAATTCTTTATAGAACTTTCTAGATTGAAATAACTGGTGTATGGGTCATTCTCATTTCGATCTTTTTTTTTATTATTAGTTTAAAAAAGTGCTTATTATCTTTTTTTTTACTTTTTTTTCATATCGTTCGATGTTGCATGATGGATGTCGCTTTACCGATATACATATTTGCACGTTTTTTGATATTTTTCTATTTATTATATGATTAACAATTATTATTAATTATGTAAGAAGTATTTTATTATTACTATTAATTTTTGGAAAAAATATTTAAGACAAATTGTTCTATTAAAATACTTTAATTAAGTAGTAATTAAAAAACTTACGTATCAAAAAAGAATGATTATTATTATTTACTATATATTTTGTGCATAAAATATTTCATAGTACCGTTCGAAGGAGCGAGAAAATAAAATAACATAACTGTCTATGGTACAGGAACTCCCGCCAATCACAGCAAATAACAAATCAGGGAAGACGGCCAACAACCACGCGGAACCACAGACGAACAACACGACCATAATGCATAACAACACGAGCGCGAATAACACCATAGACAAGAAAACGATCAGTGCACCCATCGCTGTCACGTGAGTACTTATTTATTATGAGCACGATGTGTTTTTTTTAAATTCAGATACAAGTTAGCCCTTGATTACAATTTCACCTGGTGGTATGTGATGATGCAGTCTAAGAAGGAAGCGGGCTCAGCCGGAAAGGGTATGGCTGGCCACGGCCGAAGCCTCCCACCAAATCAGTTGAGGTATTACTTCCAATATCTACTTGAAGCAAATACCTGCTATCCCGCTTTGACTGCTGAGCGGGAGCGAGAGATCGGACCCCCACTACGATCATATAGGTTCATGATGGCTGCATTAGGTTGATTATATTCTCTAATAGAATATAAGTACCTAACAGCAAAGCATAAAGAGCCTCGATAACTCAACGGTTGAGGAGCGGACTGAATTCCGAAAGGTCGACGGTTCAAACCCCACCAGTTGCACTATTATCGTACCTACTCCTGTCACAAGCTTTACGCTTAATTCAAGGAGAAAGGGGAGTAGCAGTCATGATTAGCATGGCTAATATTCTTTTAAATAAAAAAAGCATATTTTGGCACCAATCAATTTAATTGCTGTAAAATAGAAACATATGTACTTACAAAATTGATTTTATCTACTTATTCCAATCCCCATCAAAATATCCCAGTATAAAAAACAACTGCTAAAATGTCCTTAGACACCTTTTCCTAACTTCCCTTTTCCATCCTGTAGCATAGAGCGTTTGGAAATATACGCGTGCGGATCGGGCGCGGGCGCGCCGCCGCGTCCAATGACGTTCACGCTGCGCGACCGCGCGTTCTCGCGTTACACGATCTGCGATATGAACGACGTGTTCAATCTGTTAGTTTCTTCTTATGTAGTCTGTAGTTACATGTAGATTATAGACTAGACTCTAGAGAGCGGATGTAAACATATGTGGATGGATTTGTCGTGGGCACGCTGTTTCCTATGACGTTTATATGCATAGAGATTTTCGCCTGATATAACTAACCAAGTCAGAAAAGCTATTTTGGTCTTTCTTTCTTTGTTCGTCTTTGACTGCAATTTCACCTGGTGGTAATGTAATGATGGGACTACGTCTGTGTTAGTGTTTGCTGGCGCGCGTGCGGTGCCCTTTTGGAGTGTTTTCTTGTTAAAAGTGGTCGGTTTTTGTGTTTTACTGGTGTTTTTTGGTAGTGGAACTGACTGGGAAGCGCTCTAAAGGGGCGCCGCGCGTATGTCGAATTGCGAACAGCGAATTCGACCAATCAAGGAGTAGACTTTGCTGTCAATTACGATTACGCTGAATACATGTTTCTTACACAACTCAATTACAAAAAATGTTAGCCAAGTCACGATGTATCAAAAAATGTTAAAGATTCTTATTTTAATTTCCAGAAATGGGACAGCATCGGCCCCTAAATCAGCAAAAACCTCCCCAGCGAAAGACAGCATGACTGGCAGCGGTAAAGACAACCCCTTCGAGGAAGAGGAGTGGGATGAGGAGTCCGGTGGAGCCCTAACGGATACCGGGGAGCCCGGCGTGCCGGTACGCGCGCTATACGACTATACTGGCGCGGAGAGTGATGAGCTTAGCTTTCGACAAGGTACGTTCCTTCTTCAGCTTAGTATACTCACAGTATTTAGTCAAGGTTTCTTTCTTCTAAGAGGTCAAGGAGTCTGAGTTTCGATAAGATACGTTCCTTCATTGCGAATCAGTGGAGGAGACTTGACAGCATGACTAGCAGTAAAGACAGTCCCTTCGAGGTGGAGGAATGGGATGAGGAGTCCGGGGGAGCCCGGCGTGCCGGTACGCGCGCTATACGACTATACTGGTGCAGAGAGTGATGAGCTTAGCTTTCGACAAGGTACGGTCCTTCTTCAGCGTAGACCATAGTACCCTCGATATTTAGTTAAAGTTAGGAGTGAGGCCAGCTCGACAGACACCCCGGGAAGCCCGGTGTACGGTACACGCGTTCTACCACTATACATCATATATCATATATATCATATACTATACAAGTTATACTCGAGCAAGATATTGTGTAGTTTGTGTGCAGACTGCTTGGAACAAACACTACGCGGTGAATTTTTTTTAGTTTTAGAGCCGTGGATAAGTGATATTCATTTCGACCATTTATACTGACCCTAGTCTTAGTTGAGAAACTAAACGAAGAAACCAGTATTAGAACCCTGCCGCTTTTCTTAGAACTGCGCGGATATCACGTGGCGCTCAGCTACTAATTTTTCTCACAAATTCGAGTTTATGTCAAGATTTTTATTTAACCCAAAATAAGTTTAGTCGATAGTTCTGCTGAAAACCGCTACAATTTCACCATGTATAAAGACTAGAAAACAGAAAATATAAGTTTGTTTCTTGCTTTTTTTTCATAAGTTTTTTACTAGTACAACTACGATATCCCACTTCACACACGCACGAATGTGACCAGTTGATTTCCTTGTTCCAGGCGACCTATTCGAGAAACTAGAGGATGAGGACGAGCAAGGCTGGTGCAAAGGGCGTAAAGACGGCCGCGTTGGACTATATCCCGCTAACTACGTGGAGCCTGTGGGCCACTAGCGCAGTCCTACACACTAGCGCAGATCTACACATTGACGCAACCGCACACTCTAGTGCAGTTTTACACTTGCGCAACTCCACACACTAGCGAAGCATTACTTGCGCAACCCCACACACTAGTACAGCCCCACACACTAGCGCAAAATTACACTACACACCAGTCACTGCGTAGCACCTGATAACATGTGGACTAACTCGCGGCGAGTGAATTCATACGTGCATTAGCGAGATACTAGGCGTCCAAAGGCATTGCGCGAAATTATAATAGTAAGAAAGTATAGTAAAGCTCGTGTAGTATGTCAGACTCTCCACACGCGCGTATATCGGGCTTCTTTCGCGCGAGTCGAAATACTTGAGTACTGGAGTCTAGTACTGGAGTTTGTACTAGAGTCGTGAGTTGCGTCCAGTTTATGCGCGATCTTCACAGCAAGTTCACATATCAAGGAGAAACAGAGTGGCATGAATGCTCGCGCGTTGCTCGCTCCCTTTGGACGCAACCTACGTGTGAATCGATTCGCGACCAATTCGCCTCTCTTGAACAAGGTCTTAGTAGCACGCGGCAAGAGTTAGCTACTGTCCCTAGCGAGTGGGTGTTGACTGTTGAATGACCACTGTGTATCATGTGAACTATTGAGCCAATGTTACTGATGAACTGTGTCTGCACTTTAACAGACGACAAAGAATCGTCTGACGCAAATTTTTGCTTTAGCCCAGAATCGAACGGCTTGCCGTGTTTTTTCTAAAATGTTTCGAAGTCATTTAAACTTTTGACTCCAATGAATAAGGTACAGATTTGTATGGAACAAGTTGCACGCTTTCTTTATCATTTTCGTTCACATATACATTGAAAAGTGGACGTACAGTTAAGTTTAACATTCAAACATTTTAGACAAGCCACTTCGCTGCATTTCTGCCTGTCTTGAGCCTTATTTGTATCAGTAGCATTGGTCCAATTCTATCTTATGTTATTCCAAAGTGACTTGAAACTTAACGCTGAAGAATAGAATGTATATTAAATTGAGAAAAATGTGTATTTTTAATTTTTACGTCAAATTATTATGTGAAGTCACACAAGTCATATTTTAAGTACATTTATTAATTACAACAGGAATTTTTGAATTTTGAAAAATTGTATTTATAAATAAAATTCCCGCTTGACACTTTTAGTTGTACATTAATTATTTAAGCCATTATTTAATTGCCATCTCGATAAATTTTAAAATAGTTTTTAAATATGAAAAAAATTAATGTAAAAAAAACTGTTCTTTATGTAAAAAAAAGTTTTACGAAATATTACATTACAGAGTAGTTGAATATTTATTCACTGAGATGGTAAACTGGTATACAATATAAATCTCTCGCAGACTACAGACTAAACGGTCGAACGACAAATTTGTCGTATCGGGATGAATTAGCGCTCATTTATTGGTGGAAATCCACTTTTCTAATTTCTTTTGCCCGATTTTAAATCGTATTTTAATGACTTGGATAATTTCTTTCGATGAATATAATCTCTAGAACTTTCATGGTCTTACCACAAAAACTTCAACATGGTTTAAATTAACGTTATCTAACGTATGGTTTAAATTAACGTTAACTTAACTTAAAGTGCGTTTTTATGGGCTTAACGGGTTCAAAGTTTGTTTAAACAGCTTCTGCAGTTTTAGCGGTTTTTTTGCTTTGTTTATCAAACTCAAAAATCGTCCTGAAAGTCTTTAAAAGTCGACCGATGAGTCTGTAGTGTATAGGAGTCTTACAATTTAAAAAAATCTTTAGAATTTTTACGCTTCAGACTTATGTTTTAAAATGGGTTTATCTGTATACAATATGAAAGTAGGTGTTAAATTAGTTTAAAAAAAATAGTACAGTTTTTAAAATGTCGCGATGCGGAGCTACGTCGTGTCGGTCGTAAGCTTTAAACGGTCTTATGAATATATTCGAGTTCATTCTTCATTAGAATTCTTTAGGGCTACTATTGTTCAAGGCATATTGTGAGAGCGTATTGACGCGTCTGTTCTAAAATATTCAAAGTAAATTGAACTTTATCTCGAGGTCGTAATGTACAAATTTCTGTGAAGCAAAATAGAAATGAGGCGCTGACTGAGTGTACACTGTATTTTGTTCACAAAAATGTGTGAGTACGTCCAGATAATTTCACTTGAAACCTTTAGAAAAGTGTGCCTTGAACTTGTATAAGTTTTGCAAACGTCATCTTGGAGAGTCCCAAGTACGCGTGAAATGAATGCATCGGTGACGTCTTTAAGACTTTTTAAGGAGTGTTGATATCATAGATAGAATATGTTACGAGTGATGAGTTTGTAAAGAGAGCCCAACGTAAATCTTTGTCAGTTTTCCGGCGGTTACTTTCAGAACTACATTTTCTCTAAGAATAAAGTTTTAAGATAGCAAAACGTTTGCAAAACTAAGTAGCCCATTATCCCCCGATTGTGTAAGAAAAACGAATTCATCGTATTTGTAATCGGTAGCAAATTCTGCTCCTTGATTGGCTGTGTAATAATGTAAACAGTGAATTCAACCAATCAAAGGGCAGAATTTACTGTCGATTACGATTACGATAGATACGTTTTCCGTACACAATCGGAGGCCAGGTTTCGATCATCGCAGCTCACGAGGTTTTTGACGCTTTTTAAATCTCCTGACGTACATGAGTTTCGCGGCCCAACTTTTTACACTTTTTTAGAAATCGATAAGTGGTTTGGCACTCCGTGGGGATTGGGTATTTTTGGAGAATATTTGTACAATGTGGAAACCAAAAAATTGACTTCTAGTGACGTTTACTGACTTAGGTTATAATTTGCGCAACGACCGACTTAGTGTTGACGTGACGGACGGAACCACAAAAGTTCGACACTACACAACACCCATGAAAATTCAACACTACACACCACCTACAAAAATTTGACACTACACAACACAAAAGGCTCCTACATACTCTGAGAAATTATTTATAAAGATAAGAGATGTCATTCATTAGGTTAACACGTCCTACAATATATTTTTATCTGAAACATCTCTACAAGCAAGTTTCATCTTATAACAAGACAAGATGATAAGACTCGAAATAAAGATCATTCGACCCTAGATTCATAATAGTGCGAGTAAAGAAATGTAAGCAGACGACTGCAATTTGTTATGCTTTCTGGGGGATAACAGCTAACTTTAGGCGATGAAAAGCAATTTTACGACTTATTTCGTTTATCCACCCTAATACAGCCACCGTAGGGTTTATGCTCGTAAACGTTCATACACCTACCCCAGACTAAAAAATAATATTCAAATTTATTTAGCGGGGGTGGATAAATGGACAAATTATTCCAAGTATACACACTAAGGCAGCTGTTTTAGGGTGGATAAACGGAATAAACCAATTAATTTTTACGGGGCGTATTAAAAATGTCTTATATTCCATTTCGAAAATCATCGGTATACTGTAGTAATCGTAACTTTTATGATATTTTGTGGTTTTGTCCTTCACCATGGTAGGTACAGCGTGGATAGTGGAATAATTACTACCTTTAAAACCTAGCTAAGCCAAAAACAGAACGCCGGGAACCGAACACAACCGCCACAAAACAAATCACTTCTCATCACGCTCTACCAACAATGTCGGATCTAGAAATTCATACAGACCCCGGCAGGAAATATTCCACATCAAACTTTAGAAAGAGATAACGGTTTCGTACAGTGTTGTCTCTGTCGTTGACACCGACGAAACGTCATATATGTATTAGTGACAGAGACGACGCTCTATGAAGGAAAAATCTCTTTCTAAAGTTCGATGTGTGATTATGTACTACCGGTACATGTACAATAAAAATGTTATCCTAAAGTATTAGGGTTATGGAATTTGCAATTAGTGTAACAATTGTAATTTCAAATTACATATCTTTTTAGGATAGCGTTTTTATAGTACTTTTTAATGTAAGTTACGGATTGGCTGATCTGGCATTGTTGATAGGGCGCGGCGATTTGTGATATGTCGATATAGTTGGTTGTAAGATTTCGAGCGTTTGAATGTACATACACGGTTATATATTCGTCGTGCATATAGTATATTTATTTCCCATTGTATATAATGTATAATTATATCGCTGTAATGTGACCGATGGGCGACGCGAACATTAAAATGGCCTAATATCACCATTCCTCTTTATATGATGAAAGGTGCTTGGTTTTAAAAGCCTTCATTTCTCCTATGCTTTCGGTCGCGCGTATTACAAGACGTATTTCCACTGCTACTGCAAAATATACACATATATTGTGTTGTGGGGTGTTGTGTGCCATTTTATATGAAGACGCTAGTCTATTGTTGCGTTCTGATGAGTCTAGCTCGAGGCGCGCTCGAAATTGTTGGTCCCTGCGCCAGACTACTTTGCAACACACGACAACACAGGTAGTCTGTCTGCACCTTTATGTCGTACGCGCGACCGACACTAGTGTTAAGAGGAATTCAGCTCTAATCTTTGAAAGGTTGGCGTCGTCCCATCGTCTTAGGTTAAATAATAACGATTAATATATTATAAAGATATTTTACCTTTTTTTTCATTTTGTACCTCGTTTTGAACTTTGAACATTGTTGTATCGTAATAGTACGGATTCGGTAGGAGGCTGATATGTTTATCTTTGACTCGTGGATGTAGATTAGTCGTAGCGCTACTTTTGTTTTGTTATGGGTTTCGAGAGACCTCTGTGAAATTCTTTGTATTATATTATTATTATCATCAGAGGGTGGTTGCGGACCACATATGTTAATATATTATTAATATTGGTAAAATAAAATTGTTACATATGATTCTATTGTGTTTTATTTAAATCTAATGCATCCAGTAATGTAAAATCAAGTTGGAAACTTTATCTCAGAATCATTTAGGAATGTGCAAGGGCATGCAATTTTTATACGTCCTTAATTACCTAATGAATGTTTGTTAAAAAGAAGCTCCTCAGAGAATTTTCCATCTGTCTTGTCATGATTTTAGACTTATTTCGTGGTTACTTTTTCACTGTAGACCAAGTGTAATTTGTAAGATGATATAGTGGTGATAATTAATTACGAAACTTTAAACTAAAACTACGAGGATTCCAAACGCACCCAAGTCTGAGAAGAGCCCACGACAAACTCAGTCGGGTTCTTTTGAAAGAAAAATTGCTTGGTTAAAACAGCAAAAGGCTTTGGGTTATTTTTAGGCGAATAAAAAAGAAAAAGTCCATTTAAAAATCTCTTTATTTCGATTGTACGCAGTGCACTGTCGCCAGCCCGGCGGGGTACAAGCGTAACTAATCAATATAATAATTGTATAATATAAAACTTATCAAGCTGTAGGTACATGTGATCGCTATAAAGTGGTATCATACCGCGCCGGGCTTTCATATTACATAGTTTACAGGAGCTCTGGGTTTAAGCGAAGCTATAATATACTAATTACATGTTACAATTTATAGCCGGCCGTGGAAAGTTTTGAGAAGTTAAGGCCGGCGCACATATTATGGCGGAGCGCAGCGCAGAGCATTTTTCACAGTCAAAATATTATCGACATTGTCCTCATTGAAATAATATCTAAAATCTATTGTGCATCCGTGCGGATACTCGCGCATCCGCGCGCAGTCCCGCGCGTGCTCGCGCATTCTCTGGTAGAAATTCGCGTAATGTGTCACGCGATTAGAAAACTTCGCGGGCATGCTCTGCGCTGCACTCCGCCATATTATGTGCGCCGGCCCTTATAGTAAGTAGTACGCGCAAAACAAATAATTCATTCTGCACAGAGGAGTATAAACTTCAGCAGCTTACAATCGCAATTGTTATTGGCTAAGTTTATGGTATTCTTGTTGCAACAATGCATTGTAGCCAATAGGGAGCGAGCGTCAACCAATTAGAAGTAATTGCAATCGTGACATTGTAGCTGTCATTCTACCGCAATCGAGCCGCAGATTGGACTACTTGTTTTACGATCACTGTACTTTACATTGTAATTCTACCAACAAAACTTGAAAAGTGTAGGTTTCCATAATTAAGGAAAATGGATATATTATGTACTGTATTGCAAGCTTTCTTCCGTATATACCGTCTAAAATAACATCTCCAATAACTCTTAGGCCGAGATCTACAAAGCGCACTTTGGCTTTACTCAGGTTTAAGATACTGTTAAAACGAGACAGCGTTATACCGCTGGCATATATCTGTCTCGTTTCATCTGAAACTTAGTCTAAGAGCTAACTCAAAGTACGCTCTGTAGATCTCAAGCTTAGACCATTACAATACTCAAGCTCATCTTTTAGAACTATATTGTGATATTAAGCCTTGTTTCACAGATATTTGACAATATGTAAGATAAACCTAATTTTGACTTGAAATCGTCAATAGTCGATCATTTTCGTATCTACATCAATTTTTGTACGAAGTCCTGAGCAATGTGTTGTGTATGCAGTCTGTGCATTTGGCACTGGAACTAATTTCCAATATATTAGTACAGTTTGAAAATCATACAGTTAGGCAACAATTGTAGGATATGCCCTCAAGGTACGCCACAATTTTTAGAATTCCGTAACTCAAAAAGAAAAAAAAATACTTATAGGATATCTTTGTTGTTTGTGTGTATGTCTTTGTGTCAAGGTCCTTATTGCTAAAGAACGCATTAAAGTATCAAGTTGAAGTTAATATCAAATACTAAGACCTGCAGCCCCTTAAAGCTCAGATCAAGCTAGCATAGAAGCCTTGGCCTAAGCAAGATTTTACAGCACAACTAAAGGAAAAATCCGATAATCGTTAATTTGTAGTTGTATTTTGTACAACAATCAGCTAGGTATTGTTTCGGTCAAAACTGTTGGCTAACTGTACGATAACTAACTGTGGTATCAGTGCTTATTCGGATATCATTGGTTGATAAATATAGAAATTATAACATAAATATTTATTGCAATGCATCGTAAGTAAATTCATCTTTTTCTTTAAACGACATTTTTCATGATATTCAACTGTCAAGTTACTATAACTATTTATTTTTTCTATTTGCTTATGGCAAAAATATTTTTGTCTATATTCGTTTGTTAAGCCTAAAAAATTGTAAAATGTCGTATAAAGAAAACAATATTTTCTTTTCAAAATAATTCTGGGCGCGCATAGTTACATATGTAATAAGATGTAACATAATGTGACGCAATTAAATGCAAAATAAAAATATATTTACAAAAGGCCTAAAATTAAAAATTATCGCTGCAAATGCACGATATAAGTGTTTCTGAAATGCAAAACCAAAATTAATTTGCTTAGAAATGCCGAAACGTAAATATTTAAATTATTATATCGGTAGTTGGTAGCCTGTTTTTAGTATTAAGAATAAAGGTAAGTTCCTTGGTGCATAATATAAACGTAACGTAACATTGCATCGAACAAACCCATTGCTTACCACTTTTATAAGTCGCATCGCACGACGCCGACTGGACACCAAGGAAATACAGACCTTAGTACTTGACCTTAAGATTCCAAACACAAGAACAACAACGACTCATGCTATCTCGCTCATAACTTGCTATAATTAGTTTTGAGATATTTTCGCGCCATTCAAAAATAAGATTTCTGCGCAGGTACATCGGCGTAACTTTAGTGAGTTTATGCGTTACGTTCATATACTTCATACACACCAAAGAAGCTCTCTTGAAACAATTGTAATCATATAAACGGATCATTATGTTTGCACTTTTCTAATTTCATCGATTATACACGAGACATCGCAGCATACAGTGATATGTTAACATAAAAGACAATATACATTTTACATATTAACTATTAAGTATAGATATTTACAAAACGACTAATGAGTATAGGTAATTATATAATTATAACAAGTGGCGTAGTATCGCCATAACGGAAGAGTTTCTCACCAATTTCTCTAAAAAAAAACGATAAAATTATTCTTGGTTACTTGGTTACAACAGCGAATTACAGTAAAAAAATATTTAAGAAAATTATAATTTAGAAGTTTCCCGTCCATTTTTGTTTCATTTTTTAACTCACATATGTAGAACAACACTTGACTGCAATCTCACCTGATGGTAAGTGAGATGCCGTCTAAGATGAAAGCAGCCAGGGGTCTCGAATCCCGCCAAAATTTAGTACAACCGAATCATCAGTACTTTCCAAATACTAATTTACTGTAGAAAGTTTATAGAACGTTTTTAATTTTTATGAATATAATGGAGGTATCATGGTACTAAAATAAATTGCACCTCTTATTAAAGGCTGACGCACATATGGCGGAGCGCAGCGCAGAGCATTTTTTCACAGTCAAAATATTATCGACATTATCCTGATTGAAATAATATCTAAAATCAATTGTGGATCCGTGCGGATATTCGCGCATCCGCGCGCAGTCCCGCGCGTGCTTGTGCATTCTCTGGTAGGAATTCGCATAATGTGTCACGCGATTAGAAAGCTTCGCGAGCATGCTCTGCGCTGCGCTCCGCCATATGTGCGCTGGCCCTTACGTTTAGAGAGGACATGTAATTTAAAAAATAGAAATTCTCTACTTATAACACAGTTATAACGAATTACGAATTATATAAAATTATATATTAAAACGGAAATATTTATTTATAATATAATAGAACAGAAGTTTTTACACAACAATAGTTAATTAATTAACCAATTAAATAAAATATGTACAAATAACCAATGTAACGATACAATATGTTTATCTATTTGTAGAGGTCTAACTACTAAGATTCATAGTTTAAGAGCCTAATAGGTAAACTGTCGGAGGTGATTGATAAAAGCGTTTAAGATCTTGCCATGAACAATTTAAACAAGGACTAAACGAACCCCGTATGAGTTCGAAACTAGTCGGGCTTACATCGACTGAATACGTGAGTATAGCCGTTACAACCTTTACTTATAATGGGAATCACTCACTATAGTTAAAACATTAAAGAACTAAAGGCGTGTTTATATTAAACCTAACAGACCCATGCAGAAACTTTCAAAACCTCAATTCAGTCGGTTTCGTTTCGTCATAGGCAATGTACGAGCACAAGCGACAACTGTAACATACAATTTTCTATGATAAATCGAGGCGGTTAGACCAGCCGGTCATTTAACCGCTAATACACGCCTAAAACTTGTTTTTTTGGTACTTATGTTAAATAAATAATCTCTTTAGCTGACAGCTAATTAAAGTAATCAGACTGTATTATTAATATTAGCTGACCGCACACATAAGTTTTAGATGCATGCGTTATGCTCACAACATAATGAATTGGGCTACAAGTTACAACCTGTATTACAACTCACAATAAGTTTTACAAAAATATGTTTTTATACAGAAAACGTCTGATTTTAATAAGATCAATATTAATTATTAAGATATAGATAGATTTTAAGAGGTTTTTATCACCAATTAGTTCACTTTAAAATTTATAGTTTTTATTTGCATCCGTATGTGATACTTTTTACTTTTGTCAATTACCTCCCACAATTTACCGTGAGCTCTTGTAGTACTTATATTAATAGTTGAGTCATGTATGCGTACTTCAGCGCACGAATACGAGATTTAAGCAAAATAACCCTTATTCGAAGTCCTTATACATAGTCACGACATTTAATTTTAATATGAAATCGGCGTATCCCGTTTACACACCCTAAAACAGGCACCCTAGGAACCCTAAGCTAGGGTGTATACTCGAAATTCGAAAACGTGTGTTTACCCCAGGCGGCTACGTATATTATTTTTTAGTCCGGGATGGAAAATCAGAATATATATTTCTGAGTATGCACCCTAGCTGTTTTAGGGTGGATTAATAGAATAAGCCGTAGAATCGCATTCGGTAATATTACGCCACAATATGTCAATTGTAATAATCAACCAATGGTTCGAAAAGTTGATTCTATTCAAAAGAAACTTGTAGGTATGTAGTTACTAAAAATACAAAACATTTTCAATAGTTTACGAGAATTCGATTAAAAGTAATCGATACTGTGATTAATGGTTCATAGAATCGATGAAATCGTTTGAAACATTTAAAAGAAATCGATATTGACACAAATCGGATATGGAAACTGATTAATATCCTATCCTAATTTAAGTTTGATCAACAAAGGCCAAGCATATTCATCTTTTAGCATAACGACAAACAGTTGCAATTACTAAGCCGTAAGCCTAACTTACTTGTATTTTAGGGACGGATAAACGGAAAAAAACTTCGAAAAATTGTTTAATGTTTTAAATACTTGAATGAAATCATGAAGTAACCAAATGGGATATTTTGCAAACTTAGTGCTTTGTCCTTTCCTCTTTTCTGCTGTAAGGACTTATTTGAATAATTTATATTAAGTAATTATATTAGGTAATATCAAATGGTTTGATTTTTGGTCATAAAAGATCATTGTTAAAGATTCTTGTAATATACTTTCTACTATATTTTATATCGGGAGTTTTCTTAAAAACTTTAACCTGTTTATTTCATATCCCTTTTTGTCCTCGCTCTGATATGTCAAGATATATAATAATATCATGTAACACGTCCATTTTAAAAAAAAAAGTCAGGACTTTTAAATATTCTCTCGAATCGAAACAAATTCAAACAAATAAAATTTTAATTTCTTTATTTATATTAACTTTCGTTTAAAATTGACAAATAAAAACATAAATACATAATACGTAAAGCTTGTGACATATTTCCTTTAATTACACCTCCAATTACAATAACTAGGTATTAATATCGATTGAGTCTAGTTTATATCGCACGACACGATAAGTCGCGTCGTATGTCGTGTCGTATCTGTTCACTGTAAGCAAGCTTGTAGCTTCTCGATCCATTCTTGAGCTGCGTTTGCGTCGCTCGCACAGAAATTGTACGTCCGTCTGCTCGTTCGTAACTATAATGTAATGAAAAAAATCACAATTAGTGAAAATATGGTTATAAATACAGGAGACATACACTTTTTTATCGTCCGCAAAACATTAACTATTGCGCATCGCAAGTTATTAGATAAGTAATTGATACTCACATCAAAGAAGGATCGGTCGTCGCACTTCTTCGGCGGGCCGGGCGCGGGCGTCGCCTGAGACACCGTCAGTACCTCCGCTAAATCTGGACAACAATATCACATTATACCCATAGCTCTCTCTACAACCAAGAAACAAAACCATCCAAGAGCGAATCAGACTCGCGCACCGACGGTTCCGTACTACAGTCGTATTTTTTCGACACTTTGCACGATAAATCAAATTAAAAATAAATGGAAATCTATTTTTTAATATACAGGTAAAGCCCTTTCATATGATACCCCACTTGGTATAGTCATCTTACTTCAAAAGTTTTTATGAACGCATTTTATTTATTTTTGTCACATAACCACAATTTCCTTTACTTGTGCCATAAGACCTACCTACCTGCCAAATTTCATGATTCTAGGTCAACGATGACAGACACGACGGACGGACATACAAACGAAGTGATCCTATAAGGGTTCCCTTTTTCCTTTCAAGGTACGGAACTCTAAAAACAGAAAATATATAGACTGATGAACACATAACCCCTCAGTTACATTGCGCAGTCGTGTAATAAAAACATGTGTCGTCTTACCAATAAATCCTTTACAATGCGAGTCTTCCATAGCGTCGTAGTATCGCAGCTGATGCTTTATAGAGTCAAGCACGAACCATCTGCAAACAATTTTCTTATAAACTACTGGTCTAATAACGAAGCGTTAATCAAATTTTAGGTGGCAACGCCGTGCGAGCTAAATTGCACTTTATTGCATCGTCACAAAAGTCTTTATTTATTTAAACGTTTTTGCGCAGTGACCCTTCTGTACTTGGAAGGTAACTTATGGTTTAACTTTTCATGTGTTTTATTAATCCCTGACCCAAAAAGAGGGGTGCTATAAGTTTGACGTGTATATCTGTGTTTCTGTCTGTGGCATCGTAGCTCTTAAACGAATGAACCGATTTTAATTTAGTTTTTTTGTTTGAAAGGTGGCTTGATCGAGTGTTCTTAGCTATAATCCAAGATTGTTTCTGCCGTTTGAAAGTTATCAGTTCTTTTGCAGTTATTACTGTAACCTTCACTTGTTGGGGGTGTTACAAATTTTTAATTTACACTTGTGTGGCTAGCCGTAAATTCAATTTTAAAAAAAAAGCCTTTTATGTTTGTGAATGGGTATGTGCATGGATGTATGTTGGGTGTTTGAATGTGTTGTGTCACCTTTGTTTCCAGCCTTTGAGCAACGCCCCACGTTTGTACAGGTGGCCCTCGTGCGTGCGGTTTTCGGCCACGTTGGACGAAAACTGCTCGTAGTATTGTTGGGAAGACGATTGAAGCGTTGCTACTCCTGTTTGAGATAAAGTTTTTATGTATACGACATCACATAAAGTTCGCGATAGGTCGGACATATAATTTTCTTTTGAAAAATAAGCGTAATTCCAAACGTCGATAAGAATATTCCCTTTGCCGAATCTTGCATCTCAAGCAAAATTCATTCACCCGGCCTCTCTTAGGGTGAGGTGCGGTTAGAGAAAAAGGGGTGACACGCACAGATAACGTTATTTACTTCATCTGTGGAAACGGTACTATTTTAAGGTCTTAGCGAGTTGTCGCTGCCATGAACGGGGCTCTTAAAAGCCTTAAACCGCGTCACTCACCTGACGACACAGCTCTATCTCTGTCGCGGTCGGCGGGCGGCGGCGCCTTGTACCGCGTGCACGGCAGAGCCAGCGCGTCCGCGCAGCGCTCGTGGCACGCCGCGCCGCAGTCCACGCAGCGCACACCCGTCTGAGGACACAGTCTCATTTATTGGAGGAATACTTCTTTATACTTGAAAGTAGCTACTTGGATCTTTTTTAGACGGAAGTAACGCGAATATTACCTGGAAAGGACGCCCCAGGAAAAAAAAGAAAGAGCAAGAGGGAAAAGGATATGAAATAAAAAATTTGTAAGGAGTCAAAATCGGGGCCCAGCTATACGCAGGTGCGAGGGGTTTCCACTGCACATCGATACCAATAATTGTATAAGACATTTTGCTGCTTCGTACCCGAGAACATACAAAAGCAAGTACCAGGCGTCCTCCTGTGATTCAGCATATAGATAGACTTTATTGCACACAAAGCAGGAAAAAACCAAGACAAAACGAGGAACTTAAAACAATTATATGCCTTATTGCTTAAAGCAATCTCAACCAGACAAACTTTGGTGAAAGGACTAGTCTCTCCTTGGATAGTAATATAGTGTACTAATAGTAATAGTTGTATATTAGGTGGATCTATAATAATCTTTTCTACTTCTTCTTCTTGCTGGTTTGGCGGCTATGCAGGGCGCTGCAAACCTTGTATCACGTTGACCGTTGCCGTTCTACGGTGTTTGCCACTGTTTTACAGTTCTCGTCCAATACTAATTACCGCCAGGAAAAACAGCAGCTATCTTTTCTACTTACTTCTAGTGGTCCCCACAGCAGGTCTGCGCAGTGGTCGCACCGCGCAGGCGCGGCGGCGGGCGCGGGAGCCCATCTATGCGCGGGCGCAGGCGGCGGCGGCGCGGCGGCGAGGCGCGCGCGCGCCAATACTTCCAGCGTGCCGCGTCTGTGCGCCGCCGCAGTCGCGCGACGCACTACGCCGCTGCACATCGATGCATTGCGCTACGATAACAAAATAAAGATCATCATCATCATCAGCCTGTGGACGTCTCTGTAAACTCTCTCGAAGTCTCTGTGTCGGAAAACTCTGTAGTAATAAATTGTAACCAATCAAAAAAAAAGCCAAAACTAAGCTAAAGGGGTATTTATCGAGCCACCTAGAACTATCTTAAGTCGAAATCTATAGACCGCGCTTTGACTTAAGTTTCAGTTAAAACGAGACAGATTTATGCCAGCGGTATAGCACTCTCTCGTTTTAACAGTGTTTCAAGTCTGAGCAAAGTCAAAGTGCGTTCTATAAATCTCAGCCTCAAACACCACCACCAACCAAACCAAACTAAATGTATCCTACCTGTAGCTCCAAAGTGTTGGGCAGTTCCAGTTGGTCCCATCGCACCCTCCACTTCTGGGGCAAATGTCCTAGTTCCAACTCTAGTTGTCTTAACCTCTCCAGTAAGCCGGTGAACGCGTCCGGCATACATCGCGATATGCTATCGTACCTGCATAATGACAATACTATTTAACATAAGCACAAAAAATAAGTTGTATAGTGTACCTATACGCAGCAAGCAAACATTTGGGAAGAAGAAAAAAGAGAGGAAAAAGAGGTAGGTTTAGAAAATCGTAAACGCATTTCCCAGGGTAAAAAAAGATTTAGAAAATCCCGTGGGAACTCTTTATTTTCCGGGATAAAAAGTAGCCTTATCCGTAAACGCAAGCAAGCTATCTCTGTACCAAAATGATGCCCGTTACTTTATCCATGTGATATTAGGGTTTAAAAAGTTCCGTGGGAAAAAGTAGCATGTCCTTCGTCGAGATGCAAGTTATCCAGTACCGTTAAAATCAGTTTAAATAAATATTTGACAGATATCGATTCGTGATCAAACCGAGAGTTTCCTCACTGTGGTATAGTGTAAGAGTTAGTTACCCCGCCACGACGAGCCGCCGCTGCGTAGGCTGGTTGCGCTCGTCGAGCCACAGGTCCGGTTCGAAGGGCACGCCGTGCGCCAGCTCCTCGCTCACATAGTACTCCCAAATTTCCAGACTGCTCACCGCGCTCACTGGACGCAGGACCTGATATTGAAACCACTTTATGAATGACTAGCTGATACCCGCGACTTCGTTCGCGTGGATGTAGGTTTTTTTAAATCCCGTGGGAACTTATTGACTTTCCGGGATAAAATAACACATATGTGTTAATCCAGGGTATAATGTATCTCCATTCCGAATTTCAGTAAAATCCGTTCAGTATTAGTTTTTGCGTGAAAGAGTAACAAACATACACAAAAATTGTCGCTATTATAGTATTAGTGTGATAAAATGGTCACTTAAACGGAGAAACCTGACTGCGATTATAAGACCTATTCACTGATGCCCCACTTGCCATAATCCATCTACTAACATAACTATACTGGCGTCTAGTGGGCGCTACATTGTTTTCTTATACTTTTAACCGACTTCCAAAAAGCTGTGGTTCTGAATTCAGCCCGTTTTTTTAATATGATTAATAGCGCTCGGAAGATTAAGACAAATCCATTCATGTAAGAATCACAAAAATCGGTCCACGCGTTCAGTTTCTAGAGTGCCACAAAGGAACAAAAATGAAACATATCATAGACTGACAAACACACATAACCCCTCCTTTGCGTTGCGGAGTCGGGCAAACGCCTTAAAAGCCTTAAAGCTATTTAGCGATAAGCCTTTTTGTCCTTACATTTAAAGTTTTCTTTTTTTGAACCTGTCATTTGTGTTTTGTGGTGCAAGAAAGTATATACATACACACATAGAACACTCACCGGGTTATCTAAGTCAGGCGTATACAGCAGGTTGTAGAAGAGCGGCGACCGCTGGTGCAACCGCTCCACGTATTCAAACAGTCCGAGAAACGCCCGCCCGTCCTCCCCCTCGCCGCCCGCGCCTGACCCACCCCCGGAACCACCAGTCTCCACTCCCTGCCAACCCATATAAAAATTAAAATATTAATTTATAAAATAATGTGAAAGTGTATCTGTCTGTTGAGGTACATGTGGCCTAGTTGTGATAACGCATATCAATCGATTGCGTTCGTTAAGTAACCTTGATCTAAGTCGGTAACTGTGTGGGACGTCTCATGTTCCAGCAGCCGCACTGTCTACTGTTACGACTAGGCATAGGCCCGATAACCAAACACGAGGCAGCGGCCATCCCTACGAAGCAAGAGCCCTTCTGCTCGCCACCGAAGTCGCGAACAGGCATAAAAGACAACGAGATACGAGAGCAACGATACCCCCGATCGTAATGACCTCCCATAAAAAACGTTGTTTAGTGCTATAGCACTGAAGAAGGCGTGCGCGGCGGCGGGCTGCGGGAGCGGGGGGCCTCGCGGTGCGGCGCCGGCGCACGGCACGATTGCATTCGCGGTGCGACCGCCTCCAAATTACCAGCGCTTATAGTGTTATACAGTTTATTATGATTTTATTATTAAAACATTTATACAACCATCAAAAGTGTTATCAATACAGTCCAATTCAAAGTGCAGTGCAACACATTACTATACAGACGTCCTATACGTCCTTAACGACCTTGACGGTAAAATCATGACCGACAATGCACCCTTATCTTGCAGGGCATAGGCACTGTAGGGGTCAGTAAGGCCTACGCAGCATACTCAATCCGAAACTAAAGAAATAGTCAACAAACAGTCAGCTAGATACTTCTGTCAAAGCTTTTACACAGGATCCTTGTGGACCAGCTATACGCAGGCATCGCTGAACGCTCTACGGGTAAAATATAATAACAGCTTCAGAATATTGAGCTTTCCGCACTATTAGTACATACATGAGGAATATTTTTTGTATGTTGTATAGAAGTGTTATCGCACATGTTTGCCGCGCTTTTGAACGGAAGTCACGTGACATCTGTTGGTAATGTTTTTAGGAACGCAACCGTGGCGCCACCTCTGAAAACTATCTTGAAAATGGCCTGCGAGAGTTCTGGTGACTTTGGTTCGGTCGATCTTAGTGTGCGGACGTGTTTTATCAATCTGTTATTATTGCGCTAACTTAGTTTTGTTGAGTCTCAAGCCTTAATCATGCAAATAAGGGTTATATTTATTCATTCTTATATTTTTATTGAGGTTCACTTCTGGTATTCTTATAGAAGCAGGCGTTACTTTGCGGAAGTCCATGATATTTTTTTATTTTTTTTATTTTATTCCTTTATTTGTAAACAACAGCGGTACAATTATTATAATTTTACATTTTAAACTATATAAAAATAAGGCCAAATGCCTTTTATATGAGGAATGTTCGCGTTGACAAAATTTGGAAACACTAATCGCTTACCAGTCTCGAAGCATCCACTCTGCGATCGTCCGCGGGCGCCAAGCCGAACTCCGCGCGTTGCGCTTCGCTGTCGAACAGAAACGTGCGGAACCGACACGACACACTGTGGTACGCCACGAATCGGAGGTAGTAGTCGTTGAATTCAAACGCCAGGGGGAACTGCTTTTGGAGCTGGAATACAAAGGAAAATCTATACAAGTCCATACTAATATTATAAATGCGAAAGTGTGTCTGTCTGTTTGCTATCTTTTCACGGCCAGTTTAACCGATTTTGATGAAATTGGGTACAAAGCTAGCTTACGTCCTGAGGAAGGAGCTAGGCTACTTTTTGTTCCAGAAAATCTAGCTAACGAATAAGCTAGCTAGCTCAACGCTAGCAAAAACGAAGACAGGTGATAATACTGATGCTTAATGATGAGATACCATAGAAAAAACTACAATTTTTTTTAATGCGGTATTTTATAAAAGTTTACAATATATTGCAAATAAAACATCGGAAGTCAACGATCGTTCCGCAAATAGGTTATTGGCATAGGATTGTGTTAAGGTAGTATAATAATAACGCTAAGTTATTGCTAAGTTTTTGGTTACACCCTGTGTAAGTCATATAATAAGCATTTGACAAAAACTATGGTCCGGAGTCCTGAACTTACCTGATGTACCGCGTCAAGGAACATGAGAAACGTTGGTGTGAACCCTTGCTGCGGCGTCGCAGCCAGGTTAGATCTCTGCTGAAACTTGTGTCCCAAAGCCAGCCATTCCTTTTCCACCATTATCCGGAAACCTTCTAGCGTCCTGTAGTATGGATCTAGGCAGATTTGCGCTAATGAGGATATCTGCAAAAATATAATAGTCAAATAACTTATATTTTGATATTGAAGAAATACTCTAAGGTTATCCCCAGAAATATAGTAGTTTCCGCTATTTTCAATACATCAATTCATTATTTTTCATTAAATTAATATGACTTGTGTTCTTGGTATTTGGGCAGTGCGAATTCAACACACTTAGTATTTTTTGCTTTTAAAAGTAAATTATTTACAGTAAACCAGTGAGTTACCTGAGATGGCACTACTCACATCGTCAAAACTGTCCTCATTTTTATCGAGTTTAAAAATCAAAAACGTATCGTCAGCAAATCGCACTTTCGCACGTGCAATATCATAAAATGGTTAATCGTTTATGTATACCAAGAACATGAAAGGGCCTAGAATAGAGCCTTGAGGAACACCCATTAGTGAGGCTGATCCGGGTGACTTCACATCGTTCACATATACTGTTTGAATATACATAATATTATATTATTTACTAGACTTGCAACGAATATTCGGTTACTATTCGGTATTCGGCCTATTCGGCCGAATACCGAATACTTAAATAATATATTTTGTCGTAGAGAAATAATTGGTAAAATGAAAAATTAAAATCGATTGATTACGTATATATTCATATTTTCATTTCTGTTATAATCATTTAGGTAGTCATTGGTGCATAACACAAGTACATAATCATCTTCTGAATTGGAAAAATGGAGGATTCTATGTATTTGAATTATTGTGGTAATCAAAATTTAGAAGGGTAAGGTTCTCATTTCTTTTATAATCATTTATTAAGTAGTCATTGGTACATAAAACAGGTACATAATTTAATCATTTTCTGTATTAAACAAGTTAAGAATTTTTCTATGCATTTGAATTATTTTCATAATCAAAATTTAGAAGGGGAAGGTTATGGTGCAGAAAGACTAACTTTTCTGCATTTTTAGGAAGTAGTTTACTTCTTTTTTTCTCGTAGACCATCCCAACTTCAGAGCGATGAGTACATTAGAACAAAACAAAGGAGCGCGAAACAATCACGTCTGTACAAGTTTTTGGCGCTAAAATCCAGCCGAATACTTTTGCCTAATATTCGGCTATTCGGTCAGGGGCCTCGCCGAATATTCGGTATTCGGTATACTGCCGAATATACTATTCGTTGCAAGTCTATTATTTACATTTCCTTAGATATTGTTATTCATAGACATAGATAGATTTTACCTGTGCTGTGACATCCCAGCCGTCTTCAAGTGATAATAGTACGGAGGAGCCCTGCACATCCAGTAGATCCACCACAGCACCAGACAGCTGAAACAACTGACGCAGTTGCCACAGCCAGCCTGACTCTTCCACTAGTCTGCAAAGAATAATATCCATTAAGTTATTTCCTGAGAACTAAATAAAAACATTTCAAACAGGATTGAAGGTTATCAGTTTTCAAAGTTCCTTCCTGTATCATGTTTTGTAGTAAAAACAGTTTCTAAGGGCCTGTTCATATGGACCTAATGGGGTATAAGCTTGGCTTTATGTACCTACTCTGACATACACTAAGCTAACCCGTCTCCACTCTGGGCTATTTTCGGCTCCAATGGCCATCGCCCCTATAAAAAGCATGGTCTGCGCATTGCCACTTCAGCTTTTTAATACTTTGAGGTATTTCGGCGACTTTGGATCTACAGTGGATCTCTCCTTATTTCAGATCTTATGCTTTTGGAATCTTTTAACAAAGTCCTCTGGATAGAACACGGAGCAACTGTGTTAGGACTCTGCAGACTATGCCAGGAGTCTGTTGAGACTCTGATGTACATAGTCTGCTACTGCCTCGTTTTAATGCATAAACGTAGTATCCACCTAGGGAGACCTACCATCCACCTTTCCACCTTCAGAGTTCCCGGAGTCTCTTAATATTTGCTAAAGATGATCCCCGAAAGGATTTTAGTGGGATAAACACAGAAAAATCTCTCTCCAAAGAGCTGGGTATCTTGAATCTCCTTGGCAACAAAAAACGCTATAATATGACGCCAACCTAAAGAACCCAGGTTCATCTGGGGTCTGCGGCGCGGACGGTGCGGCGGCGCGCAGCAGCTTCTTGAAGGCGTGTTTGGTGTGGCGCGCGTCCGGGTACTCCACGGGCACGGGTTCGATTCCCGCCAGCGCCACGTGCGCGCCCTTCTCCGACAGCACGTAGAGCGCCGCGCGCCGGTTTGTGTTGCCGTTGCCGCCGCCGTCGCCGGACACTGGGGGGAAAACATCATTATCAAGGGCTTCCGAGACCATTAAGCGACTTCATGTCAAGCACGAAGTTTAGTCTTGCTTGCTCAAGCAGCTTGAGTCAGCAAACGGCGCTTTTCTCATATCTCGAATACTATCTGAACGTCACGTCAAGCAAAAAAATATAATATTAAAATATTATTCAAAAAACCGACTTCCAAAACAGCTACAAAGTTTAAAAAAATATTTGTTTCTACACGTTGGAGTTGGTTCCAGAATTTTTTTATGTGACCACCACGGAAATTTCTACTGCTGATTTAAAAAAAAACCGTCCAAGTGCGAGTCAGACTCGCGCACCGAGGGTTCCGTACTCGGGTATTTTTTCCGACATAAATCAAAAACTATTATGCTTAAAAATAAATAAAAATCCTTTTTAGAATGTACAGGTAAAGCCCTTTCATATGAAACCCCACTTGGTATAGTTATCTTACTTTGAAAATTGAAACACATTTTAATTTTTTTTTAATGAATTAACCACAAATTCGTGGTTTTCGGATTTATTCCTTTACTTGTGCTATAAGACCTATCTACCTGCCAAACAGACAGACCGACAGACAGTAAAGTGATCCTATAAGGGTTCCGTTTTTCCTTTTGAGGTACAAAACCCTAAAACTGAGGAAATGCTTACCAGAGTCAAGATCCGCGGTGGATAGTCGCTGTCGAGGTACATACAGGTCAAGGTGGGATGGTTGTCTTCGATCCTTCAGTGATCCCCATCGGCCAAAATGTCGCGCCGCACTCGTACCGCCTTTGCCACCGCTGCCGCGACCTAGCACCCTGCCAAAGCATATTGTCAATGTACCCTTCTCCTTGGAACACACAGACTTGACAAACAAAATTTTGGATTTATTTATGCCAGGAATTTTTCATCTACTTCGTTCTTACTTCATTAATGCGTTTCTTAGAAATCAGAAAACGGTCATGTTTTGGCCACATAATCTCGATAGGCATGCAATATCTAATTCAGCTACGGAACCCTAAAAAGGATAAAAAAGCATCGCTGATCTCTGTGATAGGCATCTGTTTTTTGGGTATCTGTTAATTAAACGTATTTCTTATGGATTTGCTTCTGAAAAATTACATAATAATCAATTTTTTCAGATCGTTTTTGTCCTATAAATCCCTGAAAACCTATCTTTTTCTGCTATCTTTTTAGGAGGCTTTGATATTTCAAAACTAAGTGATTCATCTATTGCCTCTGTTTGAACTTAATACTTAATGATTCTACTAGACTTTGTTACAGTTCATTTCACAGTCAGTTATTATTGTGGACAAATTCCAATCTATACAAAAAATTAGTAGGTTTAGTAGGTGAACATAAATGAAGGGATGACAAAACAATTCTTCTGGCGTACCTACTCCATTTATAAAAACAAACCTTTTAGTCCCCTGCTACCAAATACATTGCGTAAGGGCAACTCCTTACCCTTCACCAGAACTTTTTGATGTAAAAACCCAGTTAAAATATTTTTTTCAAATTCCATTACAGATTAGACCTGTAGTTGTAGTTGTTGCAAAGTCGGGTTTCAATAGTTTTTGCTTTGACAACAATTCTGCTACAATAAAGACAATGATATATAATCTATCACTTACCCAAGAGTGCCAGCCGCTTTGCTCAGTAGAGGCGTGTGGTTGTGGGGCTGTTCCTCGCAGCACAGCAGAAGGGAGTCCAGGCTGAGGCTTGAGTCCTCTAGCTCACCTCGCGAGGCAGGCGTTAACGCCACCAGGGTTGCTAGGTACCTTTCCTAGAAAACGACAGTGCTTACTGTACAAATGACCTAACCATATAAGCATAAAGCCTATAAGCACATATAATGTATCTCAATATGTTCCTTTGAGTAAAGTCAGTCCTAAACCAACTCAATTTCAATCTGAATATCAAGCAATTTATTGCAATTCCATAAATACATTCCTTAGATATAACATTGGTAGAAATTGATGATGCAGTTAGAGCAGGCTAACTTGGAAGGGGTATGGCAGTTTTACCCATAGCCCTTATCAGTTTATAAGGATACCATTGTCTCCAGACCTGTCAATTAAATTTTGTTAGAGATCTTACAGCCGAATTTCAGAACAGCACTTTGACTTACTTGTTCTAAACTCGAGGTAGTCTCGGTACCGCTTTGAGCAGGCCCGGGGGTCTGGTGGCTGGAGGACTTCAGCATGCCCATGACGCCCTTGTGATGTGACGCGGCTGATCTAGACAATATCAATCGTTTACGTCACCCCACTTACTCCAACCCAACAACAACATTCAAAGTTACGTTTAACGCCAGAGATATGGACTCTACTGCATTGGTAAGTGATTCTAAAACAGTCCGAAAAACAAGGCAATAAAATAAATGTGTGCCCTTATTTCCAATTGGATGCTACAACATGCCTATCAAAATTCCCCGTAAATACGAGTATCGCTCCAACGTCTGCAAGTTAATAACGGACAACGTGATCTTGATGTGTTTTAGTGAAATAATTATTTGATTTTGGACACTCAATTTCTTGTGAAATAACCACAAAACGGTTTTTGGATTGTTTCCTGTACTTGTGCTATTAGATACTATCTGCCAAACATGATTCTAGGTCAACAGGAACTATCCTATAGGTTTTGATTTCTCCGGATTGACGTCAGACAAGCAGACAACGAAGTTCTTTTTTACCCGACTACGGCAAAGCCGAAAGGAAGGGTTACGATTTTAGCAGTTTATGTATGTATGTATGTATGTTTGTATCCAGATTCTGCGTGTTCCACCGTAGCGCCTAAACTACTGGGCCGATTTTGATGAATGAGGTGTCAATCGATTCGTTGTAAAGGCCCGGGTGACATAGGCTATATTTTATTCCTCAAAAGGATTCTTTTTTCCTTTTGAGGTACGGAAGCCTTAAAAGAATGGATCTTACCTGGCAAGTAACGCTCCAGTTCTGGGATGTCGCCACGTGAGCACGGGCACTCGACTCTGTCGGTAACACCGCGAAGTTCGTCGCAGCGACTCGTCCGATATGCTCTCCGGGACCGCCACTACCGACGGGTAACTACATAGAAAATGTCAAAGATGACTGACTGACTGACTGACTGATCTATCAACGCACAGCTCAAATTATAAGAATTCGAAACAGCACAGCTGAAATTTGACTAAGTCAAATTTGGCAGTCCAAGATGGAAGCGGGCTAAATTGAAGGGGTATGGTAGTTTTCATTAAACCCATACTCCTTTGAATTCTACATGGCATCGTACCGGAACGCTACATCGCTTGGCGGCACGGCTTTGCCGGTAGGGTGGCAACGAGTCATGGCCGAAGCCTCCCACCAGACCAGAAATTTAAACATTAAAAAATTAAATTAAAAAAATTATAAAGCCCCTGCCGGGAATCGAACCCGAGACCTCCCTCTAATAAAATCTACTACACTTACCACTGCGCCAGGGAGGCCATCATAACTCCGATGTGTTTAGGCTCGTTGGATTAGCCTTGACATGGATAATAATTACTTTATTTTAGGGATAGAAAAGTGATTTATTTGACCGCAATTTGAATATATAAATCTTTTTTAAAAAAAAACCTTGTGACTTGGTACTATCCAACCTCCTTCCTAGAACTTCTCCTTTCAGCAAAGGTTGCCTGGTAGAGATTGCTCCAAGCAATAAGGCCGCCTTTGCACACAATTGTTTTTTTCTGTTTTCTTCTTACTGTGTTGTTATCCTTTACATGTGTTTTTGTGTGCAATAAAGAGTTTCTATCTATCTATCTATCTATTTCCATATACTACTCGGTCAAGCTAAGTTTGCACCTGGCGTCGATTACGTCACACTGACGCTTAGATACGGTATGCGACACGACCACCGCGGGGAGGTGAGTGGGAAAGTGGGAGACGCACCGCATTCCAGCGAAGTGCAAACTTAGCGCGCCCAAGTTAATAGTGTTTGATCTCTTATTATTTTTTTTTTTTTATTTATTTATTTCATTGCTGTCATGTACTAATAACTATATAACTTAAAGCTAAAGTATAGTTGCATGACGCCCTGTCAGGGCATCGCAATATACAATACATTACATTTATTATACAAAATCATTAAATTATTATCTATGACAATTATTATTATAATCATTATAAATTAAGATTAATTTTAATGTTACATTATTATTAGAATTATTAAATTAGTAACGCTAAATACATTAAATAAATAATTTCTATTTGTAGATATGTCATATAGAGAGTAGTAAGTATGTCAATTAAAACTAAGTTCTTACTTACCTTCGACATAGGCTGTAGAGCGCATTAGCGTGCGCGAGGCGGAAGGGCGGCGCCGCGAGTCCAACGCGCGCCCAGTCGCGCGCGTACACGCGTTCGCGGACGCGCTCCAACGAACGCGAGTCTGTCTCCACGCCTTCCGATACACCGCCCACCGGCCCGCAGCCGCCTCCGAGTTCTAACTCTTCCACTGTTAAATAAATCTCATTTTTAAACGACTCCAAAGGAATTTCATTTTTATGCGTCTTCAAACAAGCCTCATTTTTAAAGGACCTCAAACAAGTCTTATTTTGATACGACTCCAAACAAGTCTCATTTTTAAACAACTCCAGTCTCATTTCTAAACGACTCCAAACAAGTCCCATTCTTAAACAACTCCAGTCTCTAAACGACTCCAAAAAAATGTTATCTTTAAACGTCTTCGAACCAAGAAAGACAATTTAAGGCGAATTATGACAAAACTATACATGTCAATCTTACTGCCAAACCACATGCGTCAATTTGATTTTTACGGCCTATTTATTTTGTGTACGTATTGAGATCCAAGCTTATTGTTTGGAAATCAATATGCTTGTATTCAGTAGTGGCCATTTATCGGTAAACGACATTCTTCCGTATAGATTACAATAATTATTTAGTAACATTAAACGTTATGTTGTTTTTCTTATGTAAATTCTATCTGTGAAAACTTGATATAAGCTTTAATTTTTTTCTGTTCTTATCTATTTACTTTTTCCTGTAAGCTGTAAGTAATTTTCCTTGTAAAGGCCTTAGTCTTCATCATTTTGAAAATGAATTCAAACTTACAGGATAACGTATCTGCGGACAGTGAGGACATGAGCGGTGGTGACGTCAGAGACCTGGCGTCCGCAGACGGCAGCACGTATTTCTGTCGTTTGGAAGGCTTGGGCTTGAGGCCCGCGCGCCGAGCCGTCTTCAGCAGCGTCTTTTTGGCGAAGCCTCTATGAAACAAAAAGTTTTTGGAGTGTAGAATTTATGTTTCTTATCCATAATAATATGATTAATGCGAAAGAGTGTCTGGCTGTCAGTTACTTCCTATCGAAATCGGTACAGAGGGAGAGCTTGCATACCAGAGCCAGACATAAGTTATTTTAAATCCCGGAAATTTAGAGTGCCCACCAGATAATTGGAAACCTAAATCTACGCATAGATAGCGGAGATAGCTCGCATCCCGAGCATAGACATGGGTTACTTTTTAACCCGGATAATTGGAGTTCCGAGGGGATTCTTCATCATCTAGTATTTAATTACAGGACATCAGGAGTAAAAAGTGGCTGGTGCCTCAGCCGCGCCACCGCCTGCCTCGTCTGCTGCCTGCCAAGAACCATACGTACTTGAGCGTGTGATGTTTGGGCTGAGCCAGGTCGGCCGGAGGCGCTGCTCGAGGGGCTAGAGCAAAGTGTAACAACGGGTGCGGCGGGTGCCTCAGCCGGGCCACGGCTTTGCGGAACGCCTCCGCTTGCTCGCTGCTCACTTCTTCATCTAGTGCTACCTGCCAAACAATAATCATATTTTTTTAACTCTAAATTTTTTATAGAACTTTTGTCCGACACGGACACGCTAGCCTATCTATCTAAAAATCTATTTAATGGAATTTAAGAGATATAACTGATGAGAAATTACTACTTTAGCAGATATATTTCAATAATCGATTTAAAACAGGTTGACGGTAGCAATTTCTTAAACTAGACCCTTTCAAGTAAAGATTTTTACATACACTTGTGAGGATGATACTGCCATTGGCGCAATTAAAGTGGCATAAGCCTACTTTGTCGTATTAGTTTACAAATTGCGAAAAACCAAATTAAATTTGAATTTCGCGGGCAGACCCGTCGCATCCACTTTAATAAGTGCCGACGTTATAAAAGGAACCTACTGTCAAAATTTCAAGTTTCTAACCCAAAACCGTTTAGGCTATAATATGTTAATAGATCAGTCAGTCAGTCAGACCGCTTGCCAACTAAAATACAAAGTTACTAATAGATGGCGCTGTAGTATTTTACAGTGCGATCAATCAGCATGAAACGTCTGCGCTATAAATACAGAGTTCACCGGTAATATAACGATGACGTTTAAAGAGAAGATCCAACAAATATTAATAATTTTTGGAATTGGAACCCTTTCTGGTATCAATAATAATAATGTATTATAAGTTTATGAATAGCAAATAATGCATAACAAAATTAATAAATAACAAGCGACAGAAAAACAATTTTAGTTTAATATTTAAGCGTTTATTAATTATAGAGGCAATAGAAGCAATGAGTCGTACTAGGTATCAAGCCACCTTTCAAACAAAAAAAACTAAATTAAAATCGGTTCATTCGTTTAGGCGCTACGATGCCACAGACAGATACACAGATACACAGACACACAGATACACAGATACACACGTCAAACTTATAACACCCCTCTTTTTGGGTCGGGGGTTAAAAATACTAAGTGCCGCCTAGTTTCCAGTTCTATACAAATACTCGGTCCAAATACCTGTTCCGAGTCATTGGATCCAAATACTTGTTCCAAGTCATTGCGTACCACCCATAGTATAGTCTGCCTAGTATCAATTGATAGTGAAGTCTCGATTCTCGAGTATTTACAGACAAAGATGGAAAGACTGCGGAATAGTGTAGTTAAAAAAGGACAGAATATATTTTTGTGCGCCACGGCACCCGCGGTTCACTCGAAACTAACGAGTTTGAACCATATTTCAATGCGTTTAAAACTAATGCGGCGGGCACTTGTGTTTGCCTAAATCATTCGGTGTCAGTCATTTGAATTGGAACCATATTTTCATTCAAATATAGTTTTAATTTAAATGGCAAGTTTCCGCGGGTGCGGTGCGTCGACCCGCCGCGCTGTTGCGTATATCATCTAGTATTTAGTATCATCGAATATTTTAAAAGTTGGAACAGGTGCAACCTAGTATCATCATCATAAAATTTAAACTCTCTACCTACTACGGTTCACAAGCTACTTACTGTACGACAAGGAACTTTTGACACTTGAATGACATTGACAGGGGGCGTAGTTGTAGAACAAAGGCTGCCAGCAAATAAAATCTCCTCAATTTGAGAGAATATGTTGAAAATGTCAATGTTGAAAACCGATTAAGTTTTATCTAACTTTAGTCTAGTTTAAGTTAGTCTGTAAATTAAAAAGAAACTATAACGAAATCCATGCCTTGATAAGCTGGAAGGTGGCGGCTCGCAGCTGCAGCCCGTCGTGCAGCGCGTGCTCGAGATGCGCGTGCGCGGCTCGCACGCCCTTCTCGCGCGTCAACGCACTCAGAGGAAAACTGCGCACCACTGTCGCTTCGCACGCTGCAAACAAATTAATACAAAACATAGTACCTAAAACATTCTGAGAGGAGACCCGTTCTCAGTAGTGGGCCGGCATGGGTTGATAATGATGATGATACGTTAATATTTTTAATCCATTCATAAAGGAGGTCATGTCAAAACATACAAAAATAAGGAAGTTAAGTCTCACAATGAATAAGAGTAATGGAACACCATGTGAATATATCAAAATCATAGGACGGGAAAAGTGGTTTTAGCTTAGTAGTCAAGACGACGGTCTCCCAGTCGGGAGGTTTGGAACTCCGTCCCACGCACCTCTAAATTTTCGGAGCTAATTCTTCTTAAGCAATTAAATATCTCTTGCTTTAACGGTGAAGAAAAACGTCGCGAGGAATTCAAAGCTGTGTGAAGTATGCCAATCCACACTTGGCCAGCGCGGTAGACTATCGCCAAACCCTTCACATTCTGAGAGGAAGCCCGTACTCAGTAGTGAACCAACGATGGGTTGATCATGATAATGATGATAGGAGGTCAAATGGGATAAGCGAGAGATTCTCCTAACAATAGGTAACCCAACACGTACCATAGGGATCCAAAGGTACGCCCTTGAAGAGAAGCCTGTAGTTTGTAAGGAATAAAGCTCCCTCGGCTGGTAAAAGCTGTGGTAGCGCAGAGCCGCGGCCGTCGGCCAGCAGCAACGCCCGCAGCGCTGTTCCAGCGCCGGTCTCGCCGCTGACCAGCGCTGGCCACGCTATCCTGGGCTGCACATAAATACAAGGAAAACAAAATTACTTTTAAGATATAGCTCTTTTTTAACCCCCGACCCAAAAAGAGGGGTGTTATAAGTTTGACGTGTGTATCTGTCTGTGGCATCGTAGCTCCTAAACGAATGAACCGATTTTCATTTAGTTTTTTGTTTGTTTGAATGGTGGCTTGATTGAGAGTGTTCTTAGCTATAATCCAAGAAAATCGGTTCAGCCGTTTGAAAGTTATCAGCTCTTTTCTTGTTACTGTAATAATCTTGTCGGGGGTGTTATAAATTACACTTGTTATAAGCTTACCATTAACCTCAGGCGTGTTTTATTTTTATCATACTAATTTCAAGCGTATTTCAGAGATACTAAACCTCACGGTTATCGTAACGGTAAGCCTCGTTTTCTTCACCCTATAGGCTTTGATTCCCTTGGCGTTCCCTTCCTCTTATCAGACAGGCAGACAAACAACAAAGAAAAAGCCTTAAAAAAGAACCCTTAAAGGATAAAGGTTCATTTTTCTCATGAGAATATGGAACCCTAAAAATTTGCTCTTCCAAACAAATTTTTTATAGATTGGTCTAAAATTGCTATTACCTTTCGGTTTCCCATACAAAAATTTCGTTTTCTGACTGAAAGAAGAGGAAACAAAAAATAAAAAGAACCTATTATAGTCCTATTTTTAGGTTTTAAGTTTAGTTCATAATTTGGTACACCCAAATAGTCATTATATCGCCAACTTTTTTTTAGTTTACCAATAGAGTTTTCGCAAATCTTGAATATACCTTTTGAACGGGTGGCAATCGTCTGCTTTCTCGTGCCACAGCATCCAGCGTCTCCAGATGCATATGCACCACTCCGGGGATCATCTGGTGCAGGCATCTCACGTGCTCCGCAGTCACGCCGCCTTCCGTACATACCTGGGTACAGATGGACAAAATCACTACCTATATTATAAATGCGAAAATGTATTTGTTTGTTAGTTTGTCCCTCAATAACGCTGCAACGGTTCACCGGATTGACGTGATTTTTTGCATAGGTAGAGTTGAAGACCTAGAAAGTGGCATAGGCTAGAAGTGCCAAAGAAGGCGAGCTTCTTTCGCATAATGGTGGACATGAGTTCTCTCTCTGTCTACATGACATTCACTTCAATTTCAATTTCATTTATCTGCAGATACAAGTACATAAACGTCAAATACATCATAAAATATTGGTCAGCTGTACCAATTCAAGTTGGTATGCAAATACATTATTTTGCCTTAAAAATAATACTTTAAAACGAAATAAGTAGATAAGAACAGACCTGTCTTGCACTGCTTGAAATAGTGTAAACAATAATTTATATAAGAATGAGATAATGAATAATAAAATCAAATGTCAAAATCTATAAATACAATATAAAAATTTAAAAATGTCTTACTAAAATTAAGCACCTAGGTTTTCGAAAACAAGTAGGTACAAGTAAATCAAACGAGCAGATACCTTGTCAACGAATCTTGAGACCATTTTGATAACATTATTGCCCGCTTCTCCCGGGTCCGCCTCTTCGAAACCCGATTCAGCGTCCGCACTATCCGATTCCGCGACGCTAAAACAAAATTAATTAAAATTCTTAGTTCGCTTAAAAAATACATTTTCATCAAAAACTCGCCTTTGCTCGGATGGAATTGCTGCAAAACATTTTTGGTGGGGTCTCCACTATAGAAAAAAACCTACATGCCAAAAATTTCGTATCGATTCATTTATTTATTGGCACGAGGTAAATATTTGTTGGCAGTATGGTCTTTCCTTATTCGCCTAGTATAGGAAGATAGAGAGGAAATGCTACCTGTGTTACTATTGCTTCGTAGTGCTAGTAGCTAGTGCCTGTAATGTGTATGTGATTCTATCCTTTTCCAACTAGAATGGTGAGAAAGAGAGGAAATGATACCTGTTAGTAATACTGTTGCTAGCGCGATCGTAATCTATCCTGCGCACGTCCCGCGCTCTCGAGCAAAGACTACAATATTATACTGGGTATAGACAGGCAACTCGGGTTCTGTCGGGTTCTATGGGCGGTCCTTTCGAGTGAGCGCCATCTAGTGTTTGTCTAGGCAAAACTTTGCCATATCGTATATATAGCTACCTATAGGTACAGCTATAGAATGTAGTACCTACTCAAATAAAATTGTACTTAGCTGCCCGGCTAGCATGCGCAGTAGATAAAAATTATATCCACTGATGTCATAGAAATCAGTGGATATAATTTTTATCTACTGCCCATGCTAGCCGGGCAGGACAGGACAGGACATACTGGACCTACTTACACAAACCATACCTAAGATATATTGCAAAAGTTTAATACGAGCGACTTGAAACTCATACGCAGCCATTTGCAATAAAGTAATGCCATAGTAAAAACTTAAATATGACCATTTTTACATAGGGCATCAGTAAAGAACAATAAATTACTCTATATCATTACAGCCAAAAATGAGTTTAGGGTACATTTATTTAACAGGACATATTTTTTGTGTGTTTTTTCTATCATTCAATGATAAATTAATTAATAAAGATAATTTTTAACTTGTACAAATTCCCATCTTGTAATTGTATATTTTAGTCTAGTAACACTGCGTAATCCGTCATATTTTTGTAGCCTATCCTTTTCATAGATGGCGCTGCTAAAAGTCTTAGACTCCCATAGCTTTAAGTTGCCATAGCATGCTCTCGAGCGAGAGTAAGGGCTAGTGCCTGTGATGTGTGTGTGATTCTATCCTTTCCAACTAGAATGGTGAAAAAGAGAGGAAATGATACCTGTTAGTAATACTGTTGCTGGCTCGATCGTCATCTCCCCCGCGCACGTCCGCCCTCCGCCCCGCGCCTTCTAGTGGTAGTAAAAGGTACACCATACGGTTCGCGTAATGTATGGCTTGGCTGTATAGCGTTGACTCTTCACTTGCTATTAATTCACGTTGCTTTTCTAAAGAAAGAAAAAAACGACTAAATAATTATTGTAACATCAGCGATATAAAAAGTCTTGCAATATAATCTACTATATCATGATCAACCCATTTCCGCCCCACTACTGAGTACGGGTCTTCTATCAAAATGAGAAGAGTTTAGGCCATAGTCTGCCACGCTGGCCCAGTGCGGATTGGCAGACAATCTACTATGTGCTAATTGCCAATTTGATTTTACACTAGCTGTAACAAGTGAAGTTCAAGTAAACTCGAGTTTATATCCTGATAAAATTTGGAACAGTACTTAAACCGGACTATATCCCTTTGAACTGTGAAATTTTCGACACAATTAACACAGAAATTTTACGTAGTGCCCAATAATAGCTCGTTCACACAAGCTGCGTAAGCGTTGAGTATGCGTAGACGTAGCGCGTACCGTTGCGTTGTAATGTATGGAACTGTATGAAACATGGCACACCGGTAGCGTAAAGCGTGGACGTTAGAGGTTTACGCGCGTCACTACGCACGTGTCACGTGTACGCAATTGGTGTGAATCGGCCTTAGATTAACAAAATGTTAATCTATAATCTCTCAATGGAGTTGCTAGGATCCTCTGAGCTCAAGAGATACAAAACCGTAAAATTGTTAACTTCTGTAAAACATACAAGGTATTTGACAGTAATTTACTTTTTGAGGTGTAAAATATACCTTGAGGTAGTGTTGGCCACAGCCGCATCTGTTCGGCTGCTATCTCCAAGGCGCTGGGCTCTTGAGCCTTTAGTAATGATATGTATTCGTCATCCTCCCTGAAAAAAAAAACCAAAACAGTTTTAAATCAAAGATAATAATATTGTAGCCTTGCTATATATAAATGTTTGATTCAAAATCAATGGGGGAAAACGATTTAAATCAATAAAAGTGTTTCATAATACAAAAATGATTTCAACTTTTTCGTGATTCCCATGACCCACGTGCTGAGAAACGTTTGAAATTACTTAGAACATAGTTTTTAAACTATAATAGAGATTAATTAGGATTTATGGCTGTCGTAATTTTTGCCTACCTGGGGCTAGGCATTCGGTGGTGGTGCGTCGGGCTGGGGATGTACAGCGCCTTGATGTCTCGCTGCACGTCCTGGTAGAAGGCCGCCTCCCAGAACTGCTGCGACGTCCACACTTGGTGCTCCTGAGGACATAAAAATTACCGACTCAAGGACCCTATAAAAATGATGTAATATGAAAATTCTTTTTCGGAAAGACCGCTCCATCATTGTACAAGAAATACCACTTTTTATCCATTGCGGCCATTTTGAATTTTTTATTATTTGTTGTTATAGCGGCAACAGCAATTCACATTCAATGATCAACTCTCAACTACCGGTTTATGTGAGACAGCCCGCTAACAGACAGACGAATCGGTTTTCGGATTTTTTCCTTTACTTGTGCTATAAGACCTACCTACCTGCCAAATTTCGTGATTCTCGGTCAACGGGAAGTACTCTATAGGTTTTCTTGACAGACACGACAGACGGACAGACAGACAGACAGACAGATGGGCAGGTAGATAACAAAGTGATCCTATAAGGTTTCCATTTTTCCTTTTGAGGTACGGAACCTTAAGAAGTAGCAATGATCCAAGCGATACCTGTATACACATGTAAGCGTACTGGATGACGCCAGTGCAGAGCTTACGACAGTACGCCGTGGCCAGCGGGAGGATCGCCGCTGCTATCGAGTGCTCGTCCAGCGCAGTGGCCGATTGCAACGCACAGTTCAGTAGTCTGCGAACAAACGATAATAGTACCAAATCGGATGGACATAAAGCTTAAACTTACATGCTCATTTGTTAAGCCGCAAGAAAATCCAATTCAGTTCGTACAACACTGCGATCTTAAATCTATCTCTAACGGCCGTATTCACAATCATTACTACGAGGTCTCACAGTGCGCTCGAACGCATAGTGTAGGTTCCACCAATCAGATCATTGTAAGTTGACGCGATACAGTCATCTGATTGGTGGAACCTACACTGTGCGTTCGAGAGCACTATGAGACCTCATAGTAACGTTTGTGAATACGAGTGTTATTCTCTTTCTATCGCCTAAACTCTTCTATATTATCTATCTATACTAATATTATAAACTAGTTCGTGGCCGCAACTTAATCCGCCTGGATTTAGTTTTCAAAAAATCCCGTGGGAACTCTTTACTCTGGGATAAGAGTAGCCTTTGCCTTTCTCCAGGTTTATATACGTGCAAAAAATCACGTCGATCTGTTGCTTCATCCTAAACATTGAGCTACAAGTATTATTATCAATAAAGTAAGAAAGACCTTTTGGATATTACCCTAACTCATTAAGCTAGAATCAAAAAGATACGACTTTCCGGATTTCAGCCCCTAAGTCGTTGAGCTATTATTTATCAAATAGATACAACCTTTCGGATTTCAGCCGCTAAATAATTGAGCATTATCAATAAGTACGACCTTTCGGATTTCAGCCCCATAAACCATTGTGCTATTAAATTATTATTTATCATGTGAGTACTCATATAAACATCATGAAAATAATTAATTTTTACACTAGCTCCTAACTAGGCAATTCAATCATATCATTCATCTTACTTGCAACTATAAAAGAAAATGATAAAATCAATATGTTCGTGTAACATGACATCCCTTAGTTGCGAATGTTATTTATTTGAAAAATATGAAAAAAAAACTATTTCAAAGTCTGTTGAAACATTGCGACGATGTTGAAAATAATACTGTGGGTTTTATCGAGTGTTTTCGTTACGGTGTTTTCACTCGGTGGTTTGAATGCGGTAAGTCGAGAAAGCGGTACTGGTATAGGCTACTGCCGTCCTAAAAGCTTAGTGAAGTTTTCAACATTTTGTTGATAATGGTAATGATTTAGTTGATTGAAAAACCAAAAGAGGAAAAAACAAATGAATTAAGATTTTCAAAACACAAAAGCATGAGTAAATAGCTGCATTTAGGTAAATTTGAAACTTGAATTCCTAACCAAAGAGGAGATATTTGAGATCAAAGTTTAGTTCGACAAAACGCCAATTTGATATGTAAGGACCTAAAGTAATATTAGTAAACGATTCATACAAGCAATCTTTATCGCTCTAGTGAACAGTATTTATAAACGACCGAGAAGGAGAGGGCTGTTCTGCTTGGCGGCCATTTTAAATAATATACATTATACGTACTCCCAAGTTACACAAGTTTTACTGTCGACAGGGTGATGGAATATGGTCCCTCATCGACTTATCGAAATGCGCGCAGGAGTTGGACACCGTAGCCATAAAGGTGGACATTGAGAGAAGCAGGATAAACCGGACTCACGACGGCATCTCTGCCAAGCTCGGTATAGAGTTGCTCATTGACGATTCTTTTGGGGTAAGATTCAGAACTCTGCATTATGCAGTAACTCTCATTGCTGACGGTCGTGGCTCCTTCCATTAGGGATACCATTATCCACTTATCTCAATAGGACACCAGTGGTGGCGCAACTAGGTCGCGCTACCAACAAAACGGGCCAAGTGCGAGTCAGACTCACACACCGAGGGTTGCGTACTCGGGTAATTTTTCCGGCATTTTGCATGATAAATCAAAAACATGCATAAAAATTAATAAAAATCTGTTTTAGAATATACAGGTAAAGCCCTTTCATATGATACCCCACTTGGTATAGTTATCTTACTTTGAAAATTGAAACACAATATAATTTTTTTAAATGATGTAACCACAAATTGACGGTTTTCGGATTTATTCCTTTACTTGTGCTATATACCTACCTACCTTCACATCATTATTCTAGGCCAACGGAAAGTACCCTATAGGTTATCTTGACAGACACTTCGAACGGGCGGACGGTCGGACGGACAGACAGACAGACAGATAGACAGACAGACAGACAGACAGACAGACAGACAGACAGATAGACAGACAGACAGACAACAAAGTGATCCTATAAGAGTTCCGTTTTTCCTTTTGAGGTACGGAACCCTAAAAATGTTAGTAAGAACGACTTCCCTGGCGCAGTGGTGGTCTTATTAATGGGAGGCTGAAAGTCTTCGGCTAGTATACAAATATGTAGTTCCATAAGACTTTCATCGGCGTGACAAGAAACATATTTTTAACCTTTTTTTTATTCATAGACTAGCGCTTGGCTGCAATGAGTCCTGCTGTCAAGTTATGATGCAGTCTGAGATGAGCGCGCTTGTTTAGAAGATGCCTATCCAGTATTCACTCTTATCATATCATATTAAAAGGAAGACTGATGCGGGGAAAGGTGTTCCATATCCTAGAGGTTCTAGAAACGAGGAGGCAAATCGCTTCTTAAGTGTCCGTTTTTAATAATTTTTTTAATACTTTTTCTAGATCCTTATAGAAGTCTGCAAGTATATGGACGGCGGATGTAAGCAGTACCAGGTCATATCAGATGACAGCATTATTAATTTAATAGACAAATACGCGAAACAGAATGTTATCAGAGCATTTGAGTTGGCCAAAATCGATCCGCCAGAGTTTCCGGTTCATGAAGTAAGTAAGAAGTTTACTAGGTAACATTTATCAATCAATCGATTTGGGTTATATACAACTGGTATTAGTAATCCATACTAATATTATAAATGCGAAAGTGTGTCTGTCTGTCTGTCTGCTACCTTTTCACGGCCCAACAGTTTAACCGACTCTGACGAAATTTGGTACAGAGTTAGCTTATATCCCGGGGACGGACATAGGCTACTATTTATCCCGGAAAATCAAACAGTTCCCGAGGGATTCCTAAAAACCCGTCCGCTTAACCGATTTGTATGATATTTGGTACCGAGGTAGCTTGCGTTCCTGTAATTGACATTGGCAACTTTTTATTCCAGAAAATCAAACAGTTCCCACGGGATCTTAAAAAACTTAAAGCCACGCAGACGAAGTCGCGGGCAACCTCTAGTTTCAAAATAATAAGACAGCATTTTCGCTGAAATTTCTCAGTCTGATTGATTTCATTCAACAGCTTGAACAATTATCGTCGTACTAGAAGATGCCTGTAGCTTCGCCCGCGTAGATTTCGTTTTTTTTTTAAATCCTGTAGGAACTGTTTGATTTTCCGAGATTAAAGGTAGCCTATGTCCTTTTCCGGGATGTACCCCAAATCTGTATCAAATTTCATTAAAACTGATTCAGTGGTTGGGCCGCGAAAACGTAGCAGATAGACAGACAGACACACTTTCGCATTTATAATATTAGTATGGATTAAACCAAGTTAACAATACTTATAAGCCGTCTTCTTGGAACAATATATCTATTGATGAAAACCGCATGAAAATCCGTTGCGTAGTTTAAAAGATCTAAGCGTTCAAAGGGACAGACCAGGCAAACCCAAAAAGAGAGGTGTTATAAGTTTGACGTGTGTATCTGTCTGTGGCATCGTAGCTCCTAAACTAATGAACCGATTTTAATTAAGTTCTTTTTTTGTTTGAAAGGTGGCTTGATCGAGAGTGTTCTTAGCTATAATCCAAGAAAATCGGTTCAGCCGTTTGAAAGTTATCAGCTCTTTTCTAGTTACTGTAACGTTCACTTGTCGGGGGTGTTATAAATTTTTAATTTACACTTGTACTGTGTAGATTGTAGAAACAAATAGATAGAGAATACATCGATGGTTTCAGGGTAATTACGAAATAATAGACTTTATAATGGACTACTGCGAGCTGCCAACAAACTCTGCGTACGGCAAGTTCGAGGCTGAAGTGTTCCTGGTGAACAAGGAATCAGAAAAGGTGGCGTGCATAAAAGTGGTCATCGAATTCAATGAATTGGAAGATGACGAGGATTTGTGTGTATAAGCGTTATTAAACCAAGTCTGTAATATAAGTTTGTGTTTATTTTCCCTTTCCCCTCCACCCTTTACGGCCCCCTCATTGGTATTATCACGATAGTGTTAGATGGTTAGAACCAATAGATAGTTATAGAAATGACCTTATAATTGACGCAGTCAACAACAAGCGTGTGTGGGGTGTCATACTGACAGAATCTGTCTAAAACAGATAACTTGGTTCTGCTGAATATGTGTGGACTGCTGTGAAATGCCAAAGAACTGTGAATTCATAAAGGAGTCCATCCGTTTATATGTCTCTCTGTCAGCGGTCTGTATTTCATGAACCTTAATAGGTACAGAGTTGAAATTTTCACAGTTTGTATTTCTATTGATGTGGACGCTATAACAAAAGACAATAAAAAATACAAAATAATGCGAACAAACAATACATGGTGCATTTTTGACAGTTTACCAGCCAAAATCAAAAGTCCCAACTGTGAGTGCAGTATTGCTCATTCATGCCTAAGGGGCAATAGTCCAAAAATTTTATAGTAATTGATTTTTATCTCGGTGTTTTTTACGATCATCGTTATGGTGAGTAGTATTCAACTACTGCTATTTAAAATTTTCTGTAAGTATCGATACTGTAAGTAAGCATGGCAATGGATGATAACTCAAAATTTAAAAAACCCCCGACCTAGAAAAGACCTGATAACTTTCAAACGGCTGAACCGATTTTCTGCTATTATAGCTAAGAACACTTGATCAAGTCACATGTCAAATCAAAAAAAACTAAATTAAAATCGGTTCATTCGTTTAGGAGCTACGATGCTACAGCCAGATACACAGATACACAGATACACACATCAAACTTATAACAACCCTCTTTTTGGGTCAGGGGTTAAAAATCCCCGATCGGGGACCGGGGGGTTATAATCTATTCGTATTGGAGTTCCACAGATACGCATCTACAGACCAACTAGCTGTTGACCGCGACTTCTTCCGCGTGGATTTAGATTTTGAAAAAATCCGTGGAAGCTTTTTGATTTTTCGGGATAAAAAGTAGCCTATGTCACTCTCCAGGTCTTTCCAAGTTATCCATGCAAGGGCAAACCAACAAACAAACAGACGTTCGCATTTGTGATATGCAAAGTGATTATCTTCCTCATTTAAAAACTGACCTGTATAGTATCCAATTTATTGATATATACCTAATAATGATATTATTGTCTTATGTCATGCAATCACAACTATTTCATGTCGTGCAGATTTTTTTATATCAATATGATTTAACATTAAATTCCATTCCAACATCAATTTGTAAGAGTAACTAGAAAGATAAAATCGTTATTGTCACTTTACATGTTCAAAACCTTCGTCCAACTATATTTATTATTATTTATAACGGTGAACATGTGGAAAATTCTTATTTGAAATTCTGTTACAATTGATTCGCTATGTGGGAACTCATATTATTTATTTTTGCACACTTCCTCATAATTTCGGAAGGTGGTTGGAAAATGCAAGTAAGTTCTAATCCTTTTTATTCCCATACAAGTTAGTCGTTAAGCAAGCGTAGTGTGGGACGCCCTCCAGCACGATGGACCGACGATATAATGCGGCTGGCGGGAAGTGGCTGGATGAGGAAGGCTGAGGACCGGGTGTGGTGGCGCTCTATAGGGAAGGCCTATGTCCAACAGTGGGCGTCCACAGGCTGATGATGATGAAGTTAGTCCTTGACTGCGATTTCACCTGTGGTAAGCAATGATGCGGTCTTGGAAGGGGTATGGAAGTTTAAGTTAAGTATAAACCCATATTCCTGATCAGTTTCTACGCGGCTTGGTACCGAAACGCCAATTTAATACGCATTTATGCTATAAAACGCACTTTGTATGGACTAGGTGCCTAATGAAATCAGATATTCTTTAATCAAATTAAAATTAAAATAAGAGTAGTATTTTTTTTATATCCCCAGCCATTTGTTGAACTAAATACCAATAAGAAGGCAAGAAACATACTAAGAAACAACAAAAAGGATACCAGGTCACCCCCTAGCTATCCTAATATGATAGATGTCGATTCAGGATCAAAAGCGAGAGTTTCCTAACTAGTACACTCTGTTAGAGTTTCAGCGTTCGTGACATGAACTGACACTTTATCTTTTTAACCCCCGACCCAAAAAGAGGGGTGTTTTAAGTTTGACGTGTATATCTGTGTATCTGTATCTGTCTATATCTGCGGCATCGTAGCTCCGAAAGTAATGAACCGATTTTAACTTAGTTTTTTTTTTTGTTTGAAAGGTGGCTTGATCGAGAGTGTTCTTAGCTATAATTCAAGAAAATCGGTTCAGCCGTTTGAAAGTTATCAGCTCTTTTCTAGTTACTGTAACCTTCACTTGTCGGGGGTGTTATAAATTTTTAATTTACACTTGTTATTTGACAGGGTGACGGCGTATATTCAGTGATCGACGTAGACAAGTGTGATACAGAAATAGAGGACGCAATCATGACGTTCGAAGTGGAGAAACATTATATAAATCACACTCATGAAGTGTTCAACGCCAAAATAAGCGCCACGATGGACATCGACAACACTTTCGGGGTTGGTAAAACTGTAAAATAAGGCACGATACCTAGTAATTATTAAGACTTTGGCTGCAATGTTTTGCAACAACGGCACGCACTTGGGAATCTGCATACCCGAGAGTTCTCCATAACGTTTTCAAAGGTGTGCGAAGTCAGTAAAAGCGTTTTAAGAGAGTCCTTTGAGAGTTCTCTATAATTACGCTCGACCAGCACGATGGACCATGGCCAACAGTCTTCTCATTCTCAGAGATCAGTTCTCAGTACTGCACCGGCGATAGGTCAAGGTGCTGATGAAGATAGGAAACCCACACCTATAGAACGCTAGCAAAAACAAAGGTAATAGAAGCTATGTAATAACTGATAAGATATCATAAAAAAGGCAAAAAATAAATTAAAAACCTGTATTTTAAAACTTCGCAATGTATTGCAACTATGTAAAACATCTGACTGACGCTAGGTCAACGAACGTTGCGTAGATAGATCCGCGCGACCCTGAGTTTTAGCTATACATTGCGGGTTTGAAACATACAAAATCACTGAAACTACAAGTATAAGGCAAATTGGTATTGGATCGTGTTTTGTAACGCTAAATATTTACTATTATATGTTTTTCCTAATACTATCCAGCTCGTCATAGAAGTGTGCAAACTGGTGGACGGCGGTTGCAAGCATTACTTCAGCATCATTGACAATATGGAGAATTTGCTGAACAAGTACGCGAAGAAGAATTTGGAGGAGGCACTCAGATGTGCCGGCCTCGACCAAAAGAATTTACCTATTCCTAAAGTAAGTCTGAACGTTCTTCACATGCTCCGCGCGTTCGGTTTAAAAACATTACACAAACTGTGAAGGTTGGTTAGTAGCGTGCTTATTGGTTAACAATCTCGTAACTAAAGTAACAGAGCTATCCAATTCGCGCTGTTCTCTGTTAGACAGATAGCAAACAAACCAGAAAAAAAAACCGTTCAAGCGCAAGTCGGGTATGTGGGGTATCTACATGCTAGGGTAAGAAAAAAAAAATCGGCTCCTTTTGCATGAGTGGGCTTCTTTCTCAAGGGGGCTTCCTCTTGAAAAAAAATTTATTTGAATTTCTAGTAATTTTTTTTTTTTTGGTCAACGTTCTACACCAAATATCAAAATTTCAGCTATTTGTAACTCATTTACTCTACGAGCTGGAGACATGTGACACGCGGACATACTACAGACAGTCGGCCAGATAGATGGACAGATAGGCAGCAGAGGGACAACAGGGCTCCGTTTTTACCCTTTGCGTATGGAGCCCTAAAAACTAAAAACGGAGTTTTTCTCGTATTCTTTTCTAGATTATTTTGATACTTCTAAAACTGATGGTATTTCCAATTATTTTTCGAACTCTTCTGGCTTGAACTGATCTAAAAATGTTATTAATCACTGGCATTAAGCATAAAGGATGGACATTCTTTCTGTTCTGCAATTCTTTTAACTCTATTTGTCAATTTCAGGGCAACTATGAAGTGAAAGATTTAGTTATGGACTACTGTCATATGCCCACGAGTGATCAATATTACGGGTCATACGAAGCGGAGATATACTTCATGAAAGACGACAAGCGCGTCGGTTGTCTGAAGACGGCGGCCGAGTTTAAGGAGGACGACACCTGTTTTTGAAATTTTCTAATAATAATAAAGTTTTTTTTAGTTAAATAGTTAGGTAAAGTTAGTTTTAGTGCGAATGATAATAAGCAACCAAGCAAGCTTTTTTAAGCAAGCGTAGTGTGGGACGCCCTCCAGCACGATGTACCGACGATATTAAGCGGCTGGCGGGAAGTGGCTGGATGAGAAAGGCTGAGGACCGGGTGTGGTGGTGCTCTTTAGGGAAGGCCTATGTCCAACAGTGGACGTCCACAGGCTGATGATGATGATGAGCTATAGATGTTCAATTTCATGTTCAAGTTCCGTTTGGCTATATTTCTATAAGTTCTCACATACACATTGCTATAGTGTGCGTGGCGCTCAGTTTCGCACGCGACGTGGTTTAAGATACGCACACAAATACGTCAACGCTTATTGGTACACTCACTACTACAACCAAGGCTGAGTGGTCATCGTGAAATAGAACATCACACCACCTACACACGCCTCATGTTTAGATTGAATTACTTGCACATTAACCATTAAATAAAATTGATGGAGTTTCGTTTTATGATTTTTGCAGACTCCATTTTTAGGTTTCGTTAAAAGTCTGAATAGGAAGTGTCACAAAAAATACGGTTTGCAAGAAAAAATGTAGTGTGCATTTCTAACATTAAAAAAAAGCTGTAGTTTTAGTAGTTAGTTTTAAGTAGCTCAGAAACATGGCACGATTTTAATAGTCTAAGTTTTTAATAAAATAAAATAATAAGGAAATATTTTGTGTTTGAAATATGTTAACCTGCTTGCATATGAATATCTTAATAGGTGGCTTTAATAAACTTGTGGGCTTATATGCTAACAAACTGTGAATTCATAAAGGGGTCTGGCAAGGAAGGCTGCGTCCACTCTCCCTTTTCAATATTCATATAAACGACCTTATGATTGATGCAGTCAGCAGCATGCGTGTGGATTGTCATGTTAACGGAGTCTGTCTAAACAACATCAATAAAGCAAATGATGCGGGTCTAATAAACGCATAAAAATGTCTGGACTACTGTGAGCTGCCAACGAACTGTGAATCCATAAAGGGGTCTGGCAAGGGAGGCTGCTCCCACTCACACCTTTCAATATTCATATAAACGGCCTTATGATTGATGCAGTCAGCAGCATTCGAGTGGGTTGTGACATTAACGGAGTCTATCCAAACAACATCGATAAAGCAAAAAAAAGCACTGACAAAGTCTATATGCTGATATGGAATTTATTCAAGATACTTTCTAAGAAAAATCGATTCAAATACAACAAGAAAATTGGTAATCTACATAATAGGCACACTAAAAACCGTAATAAACTAGCGACTCCTATGCTCCACGTCAAAAAAGTTCAGCGGCTCCCTGAGACTCGTTGATGTCGTCTGCCTACTGAGTCTTCCAACGCTGTACTTTCCGGTACAAGGTCGCCATTTTATTCGTGGGGGTCCCAACATCTATCGGTTTTTCGAACTATGTGACCTGCCCATTACCACTTCATACTTCACAACCCGTTGAGTTAGCTATGTCAGTTGTTCTGGTTCTCATAAGGATCTTCTCATTTTTGATTTGATCACGTAGAGAAACTGCAAGCATAGCTCTACTTCGGCCGCCAAGTGACTCTGACCTTTCTTAGAGGCACATAGTCAGTGACTATAATTTCATATCCATATTTTATTTTTTCGTATAAATTGTAATTATTTATATCATGCAATCGTAACTATTTCGTGTCGTGCAGATTTTTTTAAAATATTTCACATATCATCATGCCATTGAATAGAATCGAAAGTCAGCGTCCATTTGTTCGTTTATAAGCAAGATAAAATCATTATTGTCAGTTGACATGTTAAAAACGCTTGTTCAAAACATTATTTACTATCATTATTTATAAAGGTGAACGTGTGGAAAATTCTTGTTTGAAATTCTGTTACTATAGATTCACAATGTGGGAATTTATATTATATATTTTTCCACACTTCCTTATAACGGTGTTGTCACAAGGTGGTTTTAATACGCAAGTAAGTTCTAATCTAAAATGAACTCATTTGTTTGGAACGCCTTATCTAGCGTACTTGTATATGTCCATATCTGTGTATCTAATATTTGGCAGGGTGAGGGCGTATATACAACGATCAGCGTAGACGAGTGTGGATCGGAAATAGAGGACCCCATCATGACGTTCGAAGTGGAAAAGCATAAAATAAATCACACTCATGAAGTGTTCAACGCCAAAATAGGCGCCACGATGGACATCGACGACAGTTTTGGGGTTGGTAAAACAGTAAAATAAGGCGTGATAACCTAGTGGTTTAAGCCTTCGGCCCCCTGTTTGTTGGTCTGGGGTTCGATCCTGAATCCATTTCTAACTTTTCAGGCAGTTAAATTTCACTTCAGGGAAGTAAAAAAACCTGCATGATTTTCTCAAAGGTGGCGACCCGTGTTCAGTAGTGAGCCTTTGAAGATGGTAGTAAACCCTCGCCTACGGCTTAAAACTTTCACCTACCTTTAGATAACGCTCTACGAATCCCAAGCTGCCAGTTATGTCTTTCTAAACTTCAATATGTAATCGTTCCTGCCGCGTACTGTACATTATAATACACACAGGTGTCTGATAATATACGTATGCCAGCTGAGTTTAGGACCGATGTGTAGATGTACCAAAAAATATATAAAGAACCTCGTGGGCGACATGAGGACTTAAAAAAAATTCTAATGTGAAAACCCTGCAAACAGCTGATCGCAGAAATGAACCCGTAAAACTTGTGAGCTCGAAGGACAGTTTGAAAGTTTGTTCAGTAGCAGAAACCAAAAAAAGAATATATTATGGCACTAACTACTTGGTACCACATACCTGATTTGTCATGTTATATGATTTATCTATATAATCTCAGAAAGAAGTCTAAGGTTGAAATCTATAGAGCACACTTTGACTTTGTTTAGACTTAAGTTACAGTTAAAACGAGACAGATTTATGCCAGCGGTATAACGCTATCTCGTTTTAACAGTGCAAGTCTGAGCAAAGTCAAAGTGCGCTCTATACATCTCAGCCTAACAGTCATATCAAAAATACGGTTTTAACACCTAGAGCAAATGTGGCGAGCGTTTTCTCAGATTGTAAGTCTAATATAGTGTTTTTCCCAATACAATTCAGTTATTCATAGAAGTGTGCAAGCTGGTGGACGGAGGTTGTAAGCATTACGCTACCATCGTCGAAGGTATGGAGAAGTTATTGAAGAAGCACGCGAAGAATAATCTGGAGAACGCCTTCAGGTGTGCCGGCCTCGACCAAAAGGAATTCCCTATTCCTAAAGTAAGTCTGAACGCTCTTCACTTGCTTTTCGCATGCGACATCTAAAAGCCAATAGATATTCTGCGAAGATTGTTTATGTCTGCGGCCACGGATACGTTTTTAAAGTTAGTTCGTTCATGAAGTTTTGTTAAAATTGACAACTAGGCTTAAGGGAACAACAGTATAAAACAAAGTCGCTTCCCGCAGTTTATCCATCTGTACGCTTATTTTTTTTAATTTACGCAACGGATTTTAAAGCTGTATTCATCAATAGATAGAGCGATGCAAGATGAAGTTTTATATGTACAGTTTAATATTGTTTTATTTAAATTTTTCAAACATGATGATAATTTTTCAAGAAGTCTTTCAATTTCAATTTCAAGCTGACTTAGAGCTTTTATCGAAAATGCTGTGTTATTCTCTTGAAATATAACAAAACCACCATATTAACTCCACATTAGTATCTACTTTGCACCCGTGTGAAGCCGGGGCGGGTCGCTAGTTCAAATATTTTTTTTCGATTTCAGGGCAACCACGAAGTGAAAGACTTCATCATGGACTACTGTGAGCTGCCCACATATGCCCCCTTCGGGACATTCGAAGCTGAGGCGTACGTTATTAAGGACGAGCGGCGCGTCGGCTGTATCAAGGCGGTGCTAGAGTTCAAGGAAGATGACCTGTGCTCTTGAAGCGTTTTAAGGAAGTTTCTAGACGTCTACGAAGGTTGTTTAATAAAAAAAATTATTTAGCCATAAATGAAGCTATTCTGTTAAAAATTGCAGTCATACACCTAATTCTGACCAACAGCTACTGGCCAAAGCTAGTCGCGGCCGGCTAAAACTATAGCACCCAGCAGAAAAGATTGCACATCGAATTTCAGAAAGAGATAACAGTTCCATAGAGCGTTGTCTCTGTCGTCAATTAAAGTATCGACTATTCTCACAAATTAGTCGATACTTTAATTAATTTCTTAAACTGGACCTTTTCAAGTAAAGATTTTTATATAAATCTGTGAGGATGATACTGCCACTGTCGAAATCAGAATGCCATAAGCCTACGATGTCGTATTAGTTTACAAATTGCGAAAAACCAAATTAAATTTGAATTTCGCGGGCAAGCCGGTCTCATGCCCCTTAAGACCGAAAAAATTTCACAGGTATGACTGACAGAGACAACGCTACATGAAGCCGAAATCTGTTTGTAAAGTTCGTTTAGCAATCTTTTCTAATGATTACAGGTGCAAACGCAATTCAGTGTAAAATAACATCATACACAGTGTACTAACCTGACAACCAGCTCGAACTGGTGGTGTTGCAGCAGATGCTTGTTGGTGGGCAGGCGCGCGGCCAGGTCACGTACGAGCGCGCTGCGCGCAGACGGCGCACGCATCGCACGCAGCACGCCCGGGAACGACTTGCGCGCATCCGCGTACCGACACTCGAATATCGCGGCGATACATGACCGAAGAACCTGTAATTACATTGACAGGGTCTTGAACACACCACTTTTTAGGGTTCCGTAGCATAAAATGAAAACGTACCTTATAGGATGACTATCAATATAGTGATCCTATAAGGGTTACGTTTTCCTTCGTCTGCCATGTCTGTCTGTCTGCTGGCAGGTAGGTAGGTTTTATAGCACAAAGGAAAAAATCCGAAAATTGTGAATTTGTGGTGACATCACAAAAAAAGCCGGCGAAGTGCGAGTCAGACTCTTTTAAATTTGAAACACATTTTTTTTTGTGATGTAACTACAAATTTACGATTCTGCTAATCTGCACTGGGCCAGCATGCAGACCATTCTGTACTTCCTCAATCTAGGACGCTTTAACGGAGAAGGACAACATCGTGAATAAACCCGCATGCCTGAGTTCTCAATAAAGCTGTGTGAAGTCTGCCAATCCGCATATGGCCATTATTATGGTCGAGAAGGGTATGGCCAGATTATGGCCATACCCTTCTCGATCTGAGAGGAGAGCCTCGTAGTGGGCAAGCGATGAGTTAATGATGATGATGATGTAGGCTTACTTCAAGTCGCCTGGCAGAGTTGGTGAGGATCAACTGAGTATGCTCAACAGCCCCCGTGGGTGGCACGCCCGGTGGGATGATCCTTGGCGCTGGCAACCGTATTGCTGACAGTCTGAAAAACAATGCTTGCATAAAGAACTTAACTGAAAGAAAACACTAAAATCTATAGGTATACTAAAATAAATATTCATTTAATAACAATTGAACAATCGAAAAAAGTCGATTGTTTTCGGTGATTCAATTGTTACTTAGAATGAATTGAAAATCGAATGCAATTGCGCAATTGATTTAAATTTTCGATTTATGTTCCAGACCGTGCAATTGCGCAATTGATGCGGACATCGTAGACATAACAATGAATAAATCGAATTTATTAATCGATTGTCGATTTTCATTCGATTGTTTTTGTGAAGACGAATATAAATCGACAATCGATTCATTCGATTGTTTTTTCGCAATAATCGCTCACTTGTCTTATATGAAGGCAGATGTTATTTTAAATGTATAAACCCAGCATAAATGAGTCAGGTCTGTTGTACACTCGCCACTTTACTCACTTTGGGTTATTAGCGTTCCTGGCGGTGACCTCCTCGATGACGTCATGCACTCTTGCCGCGTCGAGGGTGGGGAGCGGGGGCTGGTGGATGCGCGCCGAGGCGCCCTCCGGCGGCCGCAGCACGCGCTGAGAGTACGCCTGCGCAGACACCCCCTGTTATACACTTGGCATATTCAATAGCAGTTTCGTAGCATATACTCATAAAAAACATAGTGTCAAAGGACACCCAATACAAGCGAAAGTGTACTCTGTCTTGCTCACTCATAAGGCCAATTTTTAGGGTTCCGTACCTCAAAAGGGAAATCGGAACCCTTATAGAATCACTTCGTTGTCTGTCTGTCCGTCTGTTGTGTCTGTCAAGAAAACCTCTAAGGTACTTTTAAATGACTAAAAATCATGAAATTTGTCAGGTCTTATGGTACAAGTTTTATATTCGTACCAAAAAATAACAATAAGTAGAAAAGTAACATATCCCCAAGTTTCGATTAGTAATTTTCTTCAGTTTCAATCTCAATAATCTTTCTGATGAAGTTGCCTTCAAACATATATTTTTTTAAGATACATTTAATGAAAATGAAACTGACCTGTGGATTGGGATTCTCATTGAGGTGTAGCTGCATCGCCAACTCCTGTAAATGCTGCAGCTCTAGTTCTGGATTCAGTGACTCTAACCTCTGCTGTTCAGGTAGATTTCTGTAACATACAATATTCAACACATTACTTAAGAGGATACTCTAGTAGTAAATACAAAAAGCAATAACGTTTTTCTCCCCGTAATGTAATGTAGTCCAATTTTCATAATTTTTAGAAATGTTACAGATATAATGAAGAATGTTCAAAATTCAATTTTTTTTTTTTTCAAAATATTTTAATTCAATGAATCGTCAAGAGCATCTACCACTGGTTCATAAGCCTTTCCTATCGAGAAGAACCAGCAAGGAACTCGGCGGTTGCTCTTTTCAGTCCAGTCAATCAATACGAAGAAGGCAAGTAATATAAGTTCGTATCTTGTGTGGCTCGAGGAAGTACAGAACAGTACAGTGACGATTTTTCTCTAACTACATCCCGACAGAGCCCGAAGGTCCGCAAAAAACCAATACAAATCACGTCTTACTGTACTAATTCGTCCCATATGTCCGTCGGTCGCCAGGGCGGGCCTCTTTCTGCGACGACTCCGTTAAAAAACATGGAGTCCAGTAACCTCACGGCGAAGGGACACTGGGAAAGCCCCCTCGCACCAAGGAACCCAGCTTTGTGGAATGTTAGCACCGGCGCAGGGTGTATCCGGATTATCGTTAAACAGTGCCTGGAAAGAAGAGAAAAAAATTATTGGTGCCTTTTAATTGACGCCCTTATAGCAAGTCGAGTTGAAAGTTAAGTAGGTTTCTTGCGCCATACTCATATTTAACTGGATGAATAAATTAGATTAAACTAGATTTCCCCCACATGGATTAAGGTTTTATAAATCTTTTAAGATTTCTCTGATTTTTCGGTATAGAAAGTAGTTTATGGCCGTCTCCAGGGTGCAAGGTATCTCTGTGCCAAACAACTGTGAAAAGCTATCAGACAGACAAACTTTCGCATTCATAATATTAGTATGGATTTAAGTATTTTATTTTACTAGGAATTGTTTTTGAGTATACCCACAATGTTCTCATAATTCCCTAAGCCTTCGTGTCTTAAGTCCGCCGTTTGTGTAGCTTTTAAAGGTTGCGCAAAGAGAAAGATAGTTAAATCGATAGATCCTCCACTGTGTCAGTTAAAATTCTTTTTACATGAGACTAACTGAACTAACCTGTATCCCTGTAACAGTTTCGCCAGAGTCCTCATGAAAACCGCCCGTATCTCCTTGTCGAGCATGTGAGGCGGCGACGAGGCCGGCGGCGGCGGCGCGAAGGCCGAGTCCGCGGACTTGAGTTCTGGTTGTAAGACTAGTGCTAGGGCTTCTTGCAAGGAGGACAGGAGCCTCCCTTCCGGCCGGGGGATGTTTACCCCGGCTGGTATGTGGAGGGAGCCCACATCTAGGTCTGCTACTATGACATCTAGCTGTAAAAGAAATACGACTCATAAAATAAAGATCGTTCAGAGTGGACCAGATATTAATGCAGAGAGCCGTCAATTACCAAGCCAGCCTCTTGGGTTTTAGAATCAGTGATCAATAGTAATGCATCATTCTACAGATTTGACATTCTATAGAAATTAGATAGAATTGGTTACTCAACAAAGCTTCAAAATACAAATATAAAATTTGTTCACCAGTTAGGAAACTACTTTTAAACCCAATGTTCTCCAATTATAGAATAGAATAGAATAAAATTTATTCGTTGAAACCGACACATAAACATAGTATTACAAATAAAGACGCTTATACAAAACTAAAAATAAAAAATAAAAATAAAAAAATATAAACCCTAAAATATAAAATTTAAAATATAAAACTTAAAAACTAACTTAACTTAAACAGTATATTATGTATGTATTATGTGTCGTGCCAACGAAAGGGCCCGAACTCAGCTTGATGTTGTGGATACACAATGTACCCACAACGTAGTGTAAACACGTAGTGTAGTGTAAATTAGAAACATCAGAATCAGAAACAACGTCAAATAGGCCAATACTTCGGCCAAGCCTGTCTCCAACAGTGTCACCCATGGGAGTATCTTAAGGCCAACAAGGGAGCGACAGGAAACGTTAAAAAAACTACGCTACTCACCAATTCGGAAACCTCTTCTTTCAAACTGGAATGTACTCCGATGAGAAACGGCGTCGGCGTGGCCAACACTTCAGCCAACCCCGCCGGTAATAAGGGTATGTACACATGGGCGTAGCGGAAGGGGAACATGAGGGCGGCCAGGGCTCGGCACGCGGCGGATAGTCGCGCGGCCGCCAACGACACAAGTAGAACCTTGTGTTCGCTCATCACCGCGCACCATAGCGTCACCGAGTTGTGTATACCTGAAAAGTAACAAACAATTGGTCAAATAACTTATACCCACGAATAAGCCGTTCGGTCACGGTGAATTTAGGCCCAGTATCCATCTACTCGTAAGTGGAGAGGAGAGGGATGTATTCAGTTGACCAATCAGATTCATAATAGACGACGCAAAAAAAAATTATCACGTTATCTTTTAAAAATCTGATCACATGTCTATACACATCTCCTCTCCTTTCCGCTTAGGTGGATACCGGGTGGATAAATTTGGCACAGATTTAGCTTACATCCCGGGAACGGACATAGGTTACTTTTTATCCCAGAAAATCGAAGAGTTCCCACAGGATTTAAAAAAAATCTAAATCCACGCGGATGGAGTCGCGGGTATTATGTAGTTTTAAATCAAATCAAATCAAATTTCTTTATAGATAAATCCTCACCTAATAGCCTCAACAGCATATGAACGGCAGTGTGTGTGACCGGCATAGGCGGCGCGGCGGGGGGCTGCAACGCTTGCCGGTCCCCGGCGCCGATACTGAAGCGCACCTGAGGCCCGCCCGCCGGCGGCACCAGCACGCAGCCCAGCAGGTTGCCCACCAGCGTCTCCAGCGGGACGCCGAGGTTCTCAACCCACACCGTGTAGATTATGCCGAGGCAATTCTGTTAATGAAATGTTACATATTTTAATAGCAATTTATTGAGGGTTTAGGATTCCGTACCTCAAAAAGAAAAACTAAACCCTTATAGGATCACTTTGTTCTATTTTGGATAGAATCAGGCGTTACTTTGCGGAAGTTCATGTTTAGCAAGAAACAGTTAAAAATTATTTTGCTATAATCCGCCAACTGTTGGCGGATTATAGCAAAATAATTTTTAACTGTTTCACTTTGTTCTATCTATCTATCTGTATGTCTGTCTGTATATTTGTCCGTCTGTTATGTCTGTCTGCATGTTCCACCGTACAGATTTTTCTGTTTCGTCTGATAGCAAATTAATCTTTTAGTTTCTTGTAGGGCGAACTAATCTAGAGATGGCACTTACCCGGAATGTATCGATGTAGTCTTGTCTTGATACGATAACGAGACACTTTGGCGCATACATTATACTGTGGTGGGTGATGTTGGCCACTGGCCGACTGCCGTCTAGAGACTCTTCGTCCTGAAAACAAAGAAAAAACACTTTTGAGTACTTACCACAGTTATTTTTCACTTTTGGGATTTTTCAGCGTTAGCTTATCGCCACGCCAATGACTATATCAGGCATGCAGATAGCTATTATGAAGTAGACATCCGCTAAGAAAGGATTTTTGAAAATTCAACCCCCAAGATGGTAAAATAGGGGTTTGAACGTTGTGTACTTAGTACGCACCGGAGCATTTGCATTTAGGCATTGTAAGGTCTACATCTCCTAAGGATGCTCCGGTATCGGAGCGAAAATTGCGTCGAGTGGTTTTGGGATCTGTGTGGTGCTGCGTGGTACCATATAGATTTGTCTGGTTCCCTTATATATTTTGGTTCCTTGTATGACCCGCGATTAAGGTTTTTTTTAATTCTGTAGGAACTCTTTGATTTTCTCAGCTTCACTGTCATGCTAAAATTGTTTCAATCGTGCCGCCTTTGTGCACGGGGTTCGACCTAAAATAAATCCACCTATACTCAGTCAAAATATGCGGAGAATTCAAAAGTTAATATCGAGTAATGGCAGGTACTAGCACAGGCAGCAAAGGCTCGGCTGGCAGCAATATTGGAATAATTTCCGTACGCAGCCGGCGTCGCTCCTTTTAGGCAGCCCTCTATTGTGTCGCATTGAAAAGTTTCAAATTGCCGACCAGGTTATTTGAATTTTCCACATAATTTCGCTTTATTGATCCTTTGCAGGAAGCTTCAGAAATAGCGCAAGGTATATGGAGTGAAATACTGTTTCTGGTTTGCGAGATGTTGAAGTGCTGTTGACACTTGACATCCATCAGTATTCCTCCTAAGTAGCAATAAAAATTGGGCAAGTGCGAGTCGGACTCGCACACGACAGGTTCCGTACCATCGCATCGCACACATTTTTTTTTAAATTATCGTGGCTATTTTGATTTTTTTATTATTTGTTGCATAATAATAGCGACAATAGAAATACACATTCTGTGACAACTCTCTACCTATTACGAGATATTATAGCCCGCTGACAAACAGACGGACGGACAGACAGCGGAGGCTTAGCAATAGGGTTTCGTTGGGACTTGGCATCTTTCAGCTACGATACCCTAAAAATGGTGAATCAAATAAACAGTAACCATACAGTTATATGGTACGAGTATAGCACGTTTGACCATCTGCATAAAAACAATGACCGGCCGACCGCGTCGCGCACCAAAGATGACGTAGTACATTGCGATCTAACTAGATATGGTGATAATTTACATACTGTGCGCCCGTGAATACCATAGCAGATGCGCACCACATTGCTTAAACATATTTGCCCGCGATATTGACCAATTGGATTGTTCAATTACGAAAAAGAGGTTAGCCGCTAGAGGCTAGGAGGGAAATCATGACTAATACTCCCCTTTCCCCTCCAATTAATCCTCCTGGCAAAATTATTATTAATTGTGCCAGGAGTAGGTACGACAATAGTGCAACGGGTGGGGTTTGAACCGCCGACCTTTCCGAATTCAGTCTGCTCCTCAACCATTGAGCTATCGAAGCTCTATACCATCATGGAATACGCAATGTCCCAGTGACAAAGATTCCGGTACAAAATGATTGCCTAAGTCCGGTGAAACTCCCATCGAAATCTATTCAGCCATCGAAGATTAGCATGGACAGATAAACAGACAAAAATAAAACTTGGATCCCCACGCAAATAATAATCAAAGAAAAAAAAGGGGGTTTTTACAATTAGGGATAGAAACTTTAAACTTTATTTGTTTGTAGCAATATGGATCTATAGATAAAGACATAGGAAATTAGGATAGGAAGGGTCCTCCCTTCTAGTAAAGCCGTGAGAGAAAGTGTAATGAGAAAAAGTACTTTAACAAATAGATAAGGAAAGGATTTAAAAAAATTACGCAATTCTTTTTACATTTGAAAGTTAGTATGTACTTGTAATTCAAGAGAGCACTTTTTGATTCGCGACCCTTTAATTAACTTGGAAATGAAGGGCTTATTCAAATCAGCCGGAACGCCTGGCTAGACCCAATGAAGCGAGTTAGCCGTCTAGACTGATATTATAAATCATTGCATTTCAAATTCAGAGCATTTCCATATTTTTTAAATTTCTCTTGCTTTAAATCTAAATATAAAAGGTAAAGCTGACTGACTGATCTATCCACGCACAGCTCAAACTACTGGACGGATCTGGCTATTTGGCATGCAGATACTTAGGCTATTACGACGAAGAAATCTGCTAAGAAAGGAGTTTTGAAAGTTCAACTTGAGAGTATGACAACAGGGATTTGAAATTTGTGTTTTTAAAAAGTATCTTTTAAAAAATACATTATACATATCATGAGTAATATAAATCTCTTTCCTTGTATCCCTCCACTATAACCACTAGGCTCCTACAATGTTACGAGTAGTTCCAACCCGTATAAAAAAGGCATACAGGGTTCATTTCCACGTTTTTTCTTTGCACCTTATAGGTTCAATTCAATGCTAAACAAACTCCACGCGTGCTCTTACTGAAACGAGCTCCGTTTGAGACGCTCCCACGGGACGGGCTGCAAAGCCCTAGATTGCCAGTGACACGTGACGACGTTGATACTAAACCCAAGATACACACTTCCCTAAAAAGGTACCGATTACCGAACTTGGTTCAATTCAATGCAAAAATAAAAACACAACGCGAACCCTCACTGAAACGAGCTCTGTTTGAAGACGCTCCGACAGGACTACAAAGCCTTGGATTACCAGTGAGACGTGACGACGTTGACACCAAACCCAAGATACACACTTCCCTTAAAAGGTACCGAACTTTGCACCTCAAGGTACAATTCAATGCTAAACAAACACGACGCGTGCTCTTACTGAACCGGGCTCTGTTTGAGACGCTCCCACGGGACGGGAGCAAAGCCCTGGGTTGCCAGTGAGACGTGACGACGTTGATACTAAACCCAAGATACACACTTCCTTAAAAGGATGAGTAAGGGTAATTGAATTTCTAATTCAATATTCGATTTTGGGTCAACATTCTACACCAAATACCAAAATTTCAGGTTTGTAACTCATTTCGTCTACGAGCTAGAGACCCGTGACACGCGGACATACAGACAGCAGAGTTACATTAACAGGGCTCCGTTTTACCCTTTGGGTACGGAACGCTAAAATGTTGAGCGAATACCTACAGTACGCGACAGGTTGAGATGGTATCCGAGGTCCCCACCTCGCACACCCGCTAACCCGCTGCGAGTGAAAGCGGGTGACGTGCGGGTGTGCAGGGCGTCCCCCCGCCGTACACCCCGATTGCCATCTTAACCCGTCGCGTACTATATCAACGATTACGTACTTTACTCGTCCCTAGGGCTTGATTGCACACTAGACCTCTAATTACAGCAAACAATAGTTCTCACGGGGTGTACGTAATAAGCATTACAATGTCAATGCACGCGCACACAACGTTCAAGTTTATTACTTACAAGTGTAAATTAAAAATTTAAAAGACCCCCGACAAGTGAAGGTTACAGTAACTAGAAAAGAGCTGATAACTTTCAAACGGCTGAACCGATTTTCTAGGATTATAGCTAAGAACACTCTCGATCAAGCCACCTTTCAAACAAAAAAAACTAAATTAAAATCGGTTCATTAGTTTAGGCGCTACGGTGCCACAGACAGATACACAGATACACAGACACACAGATACACAGATACACACGTCAAACTTATAACACCCCTCTTTTTGGGTCGGGGGTTAAAAATACTGTCTTCATCTTGGTAGAGAACTCTCATATTCAACTCCTGATTTAATTTGATTTTTCCACGTGATATATTTTTTAATTCATTATAGGCAAGCGCTTGATCACAATCACACTTGATGGAAAGTGATGATGTGGCCTAAGATGGGACGCGTTTACCTAGAAGATGCCTATTCACTCTCGTTTTAAAGATACCCCGATACCGTTATGGTCGCAAGGTAGTTAAAAACAATCTAAGTGAAAAAAGTGAAAAAAAATCTCCGTAACACAAGGATGTTACGCCTAGGCTAAGGCGCTAAGGGCGTTGAGGGCGTTAGGGCTGCCCAGGGCGGCAGAAGTGCCAGCTTCTAGTATCAGAGGTCAAGAAATTATATGAATTACGGATACAGCGAAGTACGAAAGAACTTAAGTACTCGTAGGGACCTTTGCTTGTGTTGCGCGCATTATAATAAGTAATAACATAGCAGCTCAATCTATTAACAAGGTATTGTTAAAACACTATAAGTTTAAAAAAAAACGCTCAAATTATCCACCGCTAATGAATAATGCAAAAAATAATCTTTATCCAATTAAAATATTGTACGCCCAACACCAACTATGCTCTTAAATACCCATACACGCAATTAACAACCCTATTTCTTACCTGATAATAACGATTATCGAGTGAATTATTTTAGTATAATGATAGGTATCAATGCGGGCGGCTGTATGCGGCTGGAGGCCTATTTCTATATACCATTACGAATTCTTTAACGGTTCATTAACCTGCGTGTGTAAACATCCTGTACACTGCAACCTAACTGGGTATTTGCACATTTAGATCTGTACTTACTCTGTGGTGGTGGAAGTAACAACTTCAATACCTGATTACCGAGATTAGGTTCAAGAGATTATTTCCCAAAAAAAAAAAACAGTCAAGTATGAGTAGGAATCTTGGTGGATAGTTTTTGATGTCGGCAGAATACACAATTTTACATAATACAAAAAAAACGCTTGAAATAAGATAGTACATATAAAAATTGATCAAAATGTCGGAAGAAATCAAGCCGACAGAGCTTTCCTCGAAAATGCTGTCTTATTTTTTTGTAATATAACAAAATAACCACACTGACATACTGATTCAGATACAAGTTAACCCTTGACTGCAATCGCACCTGGTGGTAAGTGATGATGCAGTCTAAGATGGAAACGGGCTAACCTGGAAGGGGTATGGCAGTTTTTATTAAACCCATACTCCTTTTGGTTTCTACACGGCATCGTACCGGAGTCCGGTACGCTAAATCGCTTGGCGGCATGATTCTGCCTGTAGGGTGGTGACTAGCCACGGCCGAAGCCTCCCACCAGACAAACACTAGCTATTTTGAAATATTTCATTTTATTCACAGATGCTCGTGGCAGTATCGCTATCGACACAGAACACAAATCTGTTTTATCGATACTACTATGCTACTCAATCAAACCACAATGGCGGTACATTAGCAATTCAGCACGCATGACTTCAATGTTCAATGCATGGACGCTTATTCTTATGAGACCTACTCTATCACACTCTAGTTGCTTCCCTTATATCAATTCATTTCTATGACCTTGACAAAGAGCTACTATCAAAATATACACCCACTCACGAAAAGCCAGAGTGCTTTGCTATTTATGTTTTTTTTTTATAGTTTGGATTTGGGTTTTCTCTTATTTTCCATTCTTTTTTTTTTCCGGGACAAAAAGTCCTTCCATGGGATGCAAGCTGTTTTTGTAACCAATTTCGTCTAAAACGGTTAAACAGATGGACCGCGAAAAGTTAGCAGATAGACAGACACACTATCGCATTTATACTAATAATACGTTTTGGTATCTTTTACTATAATTATAAAGTGCCATATCACTACTAGTAATTACGTATGGGGCCTTGTACAGAACGGTGCACCTGCAGTATTACTTAAAATTCATTTCACAATCTGTCAACCGGTCATTACAAATAAGATAGAAATAAACTTGCGTAGTAGTTATTGAAGCTCAAGAAATAAGTAGAATACCTAACTTTTAAAGTACCACCGACGGTATAGGTACCTTAAAAAAATTTTGCTTGCAAGGAGTATTTAAATCAAGGACAGAATTTGATAACATACCTATTTCCAATTGAAAAATTTAAAACCCCCGACACAAAACCTCTAATAACTTATCGTTTTTCTTGGATGATAGCTAAGAACACATTCGATCAAGCCACCTTTCCAACAAAAAACTAAATTAAAATCGGTTCATTAGTTTAGGAGGTACGATGCCACACACAGATACACACGTCAAACTTGTAACACCCCTCTTTTTGGGTCGGTGGTTAAAAAAGATATTTATTTAATCTGCTAAAACCAAATTGAATGAAAAATAATTCGGATTCGCCGCCAACAAAATAATCCAATTTCAAAGTTACTCGGATTTTTTCTTCATTTCACAAGGCAATTGCGAAAATTGACACGGAATATGAAAATCGAGCGGAATCACCAACGGAAGGCAATCAAGACGCAAATTGAATGTCAAAATTCCATCTAGAAAGCACTCGTAACGTATCACATTTTCTCACACTGGCGAAGCCGAAGAAACGTAGATATTTCTAGAATATTCAGGTTTATTATACGAGTATCAAACCATAATCAACCTTAGATATTGTAAATGTAAACAGCAGTAATTCTCGATAGGTAGGTATATAAATGAACTTTAGTGTTTTTAAATGAGAAACTAGCTGATGCCCGCGACTTCGTCCGCGTGGATTTAGCAGCCTATGCCCTATGCCTGGGACTTATGCAAAGATTTTTTTCCGTTTTATGCAATAATACATTTAAAAATTTCAGCGGATTTTATGTCCCAAAGTATTTCATTTAATCGGAATGTAGTAGGTATGTAGTCCATCAAATCAAGTGTCGAAGGAAAGTGGTATAATCAGTTATAGGTCGCAACTGGTTCGCAACACGCCGACATACGCACTTAATACTTATTGCAGTTTTGAAAGCATTGCCCCTTGCAAAACAAGTTTCCTCTACCATGATACATGTAGTTCTGATTGATGTTTGATACTTGGTTTAATCTTTTCTTATCAATAAAACCAGTCAAGAGCGAGTCGGACAAGCACACGAAAAGTTCCGTATTTTTTAGAGTTCCGTACGTCAAAAGGAAAATCGGGACCCTTATGGGATTGGATCACTTTGTGTTCTGTCTGTCTGTCCGTCTGTCGTGTCTGTAAAGAAAACCTGCAAAATGTCGGAAAAAATACCCGAGTACGGCACCCGCGGTGCGCGAGTTTGGCTCGCACTTGGTCGGTTTATTTGTGATGTAACCACAAGTTCACGTTTGGCGAATTTGTCATTTTACTTGTGCTATAAGACACCTGTCTTTCATGGTTCTAACTCGGATAGTATCAACGGTAAGTATCCTATAGGTTGTGATCTCCTTAACGGGTCTTGACAGACAGACAAACAAAGACGACACCAATATGGATAGTTTAGAACTAGTTTGATTAAACCAAGATATTTTTAAATATATCAACTCCGGGAAAGAATAGATAAAAACGGACAAAGGTAAAGCCACATGGATGCGCTTATAGGCCTTTATAGGCCAGTAAAATCCACATCCGTAACGATTTCTAAAAATATACGGTGTTTGATGTGGATAGGATGTGCTGTGCTGTTTTTGATAGAGCCAATAAAATTAATAGTCCGAAGCTATGTGAACAAAACCGGCTTCATTTACTTTACCACGGGAAACAATAAGCACCGTCATCATGAATACATTACCGATTCACTACTGAGCACAGTCTAGCACGCTTCGTACAGATTGGCAGACTTCACACACCCTTGAGAACATTATGAAGTACCTACTTTCAGGCAAGCAAGTTTCCTAGCGATGTTTTTCTTTACCGTTCAATTAATACATAACAAGTGTAAATTAAAAATTTATAACACCCCCGACAAGTGAAGGTTACAGTAACAAGAAAAGAGCTGATAACTTTCAAACGCTGAACCGATTTTCTTGGATTATAGCTAATAACACTCTCGATCAAGCCAATGCCACAGACAGATACACACGTCAAACTTATAACACCCCTCGTTTTGGGTCGGGGGTTAATTACTTAAAAGTTATAACCGACATAACTCCAAAAAGTTAGAAGTGCGTGCCCGGAATTGAACCCCGACCTCCCGACGTCCTAACCACTATGTAGGGCCCCAGTTGACGGCTTCCAGGCTAGACTCTAGAGTCACTTATTAGGATGCATAGATACATAAGCTATTTTAGTCGACTTTTCTGCGCAACTGTACCGCTTAGCCTGGCCGTAAAAGCTGCAATGTTTCCGTTCGCGACTACTTCCGCTTCTGTTTACGACTGTACTCGAAAGCCGTTTTATCTTTACGAGAATCCTCGAAATTGAAGTTAGACCGCGTTAAAGGACCTCCATTATCTAAAACAATATAAAAAAAAGCTTTCACTGTAAATCAGACCCATATTACAATATAAATGCGAAAGTGTGTTTGTTTGTTGGTTTATTGGTTAATACGTTTGTCCTTCAATCATTTCGCAACGGATCGACGTGATTTTTAGGGTTCCGTACCTCAAAAGGAAAAAGGAACCCTTATAGGATCACTTTGTTGTCTGTCTGTCTTGGTTGGCATTCGCGCGATGATCTCGTAATCGCGTTGCATTAGGTCAATGCCTTAGACGTCCTCCCGGTGCTCGAGTACATAATAATTGGGGTACTCAAGGTTATAAGGGGTAAAGCAATGCTGTGAGTGTTAGGTTTTGCGTACATACGCTAAACTCTTAGGAGTTTACTTAGGGGTTAGTAACTGTAAACGCAAAACGCAGCAACGCTGTCAGGTTTTGCGTACATAGTAACAAAACCTAACAGCTTTGCTATTTATATCGATCAAACAGTCTTGTGGGCATATAAAAATCGTAGCACAAAAAACATATTTTGTCTAGCAACCCGGCAACATTTATCACATTATTATAAGTGAAAGTCTATTTCGAACTCGATCTGTTCAAACGCTGAACTAACTAAAAATAGCTGGTTAAAAAACGTTACAAAGTACTTCGTGTACATCGGCACAACGGCTAACATCTTACGAGCGTCGAATAAATGGGCCTCGTTGAGATCATATCAATTAAATCTACGTTCAAATATCTAAGTGAACGGCCCACTACAGCTTAACTATGATGAATAAGGTATTTTTATTAATTGGACAAGGGTATGTATGGCTGGGCCATCGCTTTCGATCAAAATTGATGATTTTACAAATGTTCGAACTCCCTGAAACTCATCAGGAGTTGGTTTGGACTGCCTGACGCAGTGGTGAGCGCTGTGGTCTTAATAGTGGGTATGGCAGTTTTTTTATAAACTGATGCCCCTTTGGTTTCAACAAGGCATAGTACCGGAACGCTAAATCGCTTGGCAGCGTGGGTTTGGCACGGCGAGGCTTCGACGAACATAGATTGGTTTGTGATTGGTTGGTCACTCAAAAGGATTGACTCCCACTGACTTTTTAACCCCCGACCCAAAAAGAGGGGTGTTATAAGTTTGACGTGTGTATCTGTGTATCTGTCTGTGCCATCGTAGCTCCTAAACTAATGAAGCGATTTTAATTTAGTTTTTTTTTGTTTGAAAGGTGGCTTGATCGAGAGTGTTCTTAGCTATAATTCAAGAAATTCGGTTCAGCCGTTTGAAAGTTATCAGCTCTTTTCTAGTTACTGTAACCTTCACTTGTCGGGGGTGTTATAAATTTTTAGTTTACACTTGTTTGTCTTTGTCATTTGTATGGGATTACGTAACAGAGAGAGCCCTATATCAACTTTCCTCCAGTCTCCGTGGATAGTATAACAACGAAACTTTACTACAAGGACACGTAGGAACGGAGAGCAGTGTGCCTAGTCGGAGTTTTTTAACCTACTCGATCGCGTAAAAGTTAACTACGTTTTGTATGGAATTGAAACACCGCCATCTAGTGACAAGTAGGGGAAACATAATTTGTGAGTGCGAGTTTTTTACGTCCTCGGGACCGACTACTGTTTACCGACTCGCATGCGAAAGTGACAACGTGAGCGCACGTGATTGGTTGATTCAAGAACTATGAGAGTGCGAGTATCAAATTTCGACAATTCGCGAAGTAAATCGAGTAAACACGACGCTAACGCGATAGTTAAGTTGTCGCATAGATTTTTACAGTGAAAGTGGAGGGAGGAGATAATTTTAAAGACATTTATTTGCATTTTTCAAGTTTAATTTAAAGGACTACGATTTAAAAATTATGGCAGGGCGGTATTTTAGTCAAAACTATTTTTAATTTACTTTTCTAGGCTCTAAAAGAATATGTGTTCATAAACATAATCAGTTTTCTAAATCACATATAGATGGCGCTGTTGTCATTAACTTACAGTCTTCCACGTAAAATTATTAAAATATCTTGTACGATGCTACGAAACCCTTAGAGTGCGAGTCCAACTCACACTTGACTCATTTTTAATACATAATGATGACGTACATACTATACCTACCTACAAAGACGATGATTTCAAAACATAAACATAGACAGTAGATATAACCAGTTAAATTTTGATAGACAGCTGCTTCCATACAATCACTTCATAGAAATTTCATTCTAAATTTGGTTGGTTTATATCACGACGCCAACATTACGAAAATAATAAACGCCATTCACGGTGAGTACACGCGTATGGGCTGGTTAGCTTCGGTGGTATCTCACACTCGCTGACTCGCGATTCTCGATGCGTTTGAAGTTAGCTCGGTTAACGCAGTAGTGAAGTCATTCGAATAATTTTGTGGATCTCCCACTCGGCACACAGAAGCATAACACCCATGTTTCTCACGTCATTTGATATTCATCGATTTATCCTGTGCCCACCCTTCTGAATTTCCCTACATTGGTGCCCCTGTGGGGACATTTTAAGCCGCTACGTCTGGTAACTGACAAAAATAAAAATGTTCATACGAATAAAATGTGTTTTATTCCACAGGGGATGGATATAGAATTGATGAATTAAAATAAAATTGATTAATTGATTAAATTAATCTCCTTCTTTACTATACAAAGTGGAATGAATGGCAATTGGCAACAAGTGTTCGACGCTCCTTGCAATACGTATCGTACCTATTAGTTACATTTTATTCCTTACTTTAAAACCATCCCTTGTCTTCTGATTTTTCTTTTCTCATTACTGAAGGTCTGCAGTTGGTTGTTTAAACATCTCCTTGTCCATGGCTAGGCGGAATAGTTCTCCGACTGTTAGTCCAGCCATGACTCCTTCTTTCCACAACTCTTTTTCCAGCTTTTTTACCCATCATAATTGTCTGCAGCAGGCGGTACCTATGTTGTCGTAAAATATGACCCAGGTACGAGATCTTATGTTGCTTGATGGTTTTAACTAACTCGGTCTTCCTCTGAATTCGGGCTAGAACCTCAGCGTAAGACAGCTTAGCCGTCCAGCTTATGTGGAGCATCCTGCGATACGTACACATCACAAAGGCTTCGATCTTTTTTCTCAAGTCCCCACTAGGGTCTATGCCTCACAACCATATACAAGGGTAAATTAAAAATTTATAACACCCCCGACAAGTGAAGCTTATAATAACTAGAAAAGAGCTGATAACTTTCAAACGGCTGAACCGATTTTCTTGGATTATAGCTAAGAATAATCTCGATCAAGCCACCAAACAAAAAAACTAAATTAAAATCGGTTCATTAGTTTAGGAGCTACGATGCAGCAGACAGATACACACGTCAAACTTATAACGCCCCTCTTTTTGGGTCGGGGGTTAAAAAATACGGGCCAAATGTAGCATTGGGGATTCCTATTAATAGTACAATAGATAAATAACTTCAACGATATATATCCAATATATTGCGCATTGTAGAACTAGAAAAACCCCACAACATTATCAAAGGTCTCGTATTTCACTGCATCCTGCGGTCTACATAACGAGGGGGTCATGTTACTAAACAAATAGGCAGAAATAACTTTTTCATACGGATTTCTCTCTACTGCACTAAAAAGATAATAGCAAGATCCCAGGAGATCTTTCCTTTTACGGTTCCGTACCTCAAAAGGAAAAAGGAACCCTTATAGGTTGTTTGTTGTCTCACTTTGTTGTCTGTCTGTACTCGTATATCAAGAAACCTAGAGGGTACTTTCCGTTGACCTAGAATCATGAAATTTGGCAAATAGGTAGATATTATAGCACAAGTGAAGGGAAAAATCCGAAAACCGTGAATTTGCGGGTACAACACACAAAAAAATTAAAATGTGTTCATGAGTCATGACCAAATAATTAATGTTTTCAATTTTCAAAGATTTCTATATCAAGTGGGGTATCGTATTATGAAAGGGTCTGTATATTCTAAAATACTTTTTTTTAATGCATAATAGTTTTTGATTTATCGTGCAAAAGGACTACGGAACCCTCGCCTCGGGTCGCGAGTCTAACTCGCACCACTAAAACTGTGCTCGCATTTGGCCGTTTTTTTTTTTAACATCAATCTAGTTAGTAACTCCATGATCTATTTATGAGCACACGAACAAACAGACTTCCGCTAACAAACTATACATAGGCCCACATTTTTTATGAACGACGCGACGTCCATCTAAACTAAACCGATGCGAGGTCATAAAACTCGTATATTATTCAAATCCATATTTAGATTCAAAATAAAAGGCGGAGGCGTGAAATACTTCTACGCCTGTACAAATATTAGAATAGACAAGTGTAAATTAAAAATTTATAACACCCCCGACGATCCAAAGTATTTGAGTTTTTCAAAACATCATTTTCAAATAAATAATTATGTATTTAGGCAACGTCCATCTTGACAGCTTGACATTTGTCTATTGACATAATATTATGAACCTAACGGTTATCTAACCTTCTTTTCTACAACAAAACTAGAAAAGAGCTGATAACTCTTAAACGGCTCAACCAATTTTTTTAGATTATAGCTAAGAACACTCTCGATCAAGCCACCTTTCAAACAAAAAAAACTAAATTAAAATCGGTTCATTCGTTTAGGCGCTACGATGCCACAGACAGATACACAGATACACAGATACACAGACACACAGATACACAGATACACACGTCAAACTTATAACACCCCTCTTTTTGGGTCGGGGGTTAATTATAACACCCCTCTTTTTGGGTCGGGGGTTAAAAAATGAGATTTTAGAACTTTCTGTACAGTCAGCAACAATGCTAGGTTTGCACCCGTCCATAGTCGCTTGCACTTTGGTGCTCACTGTACCTATAGCTCTATCAAAAGTCATCATCACCATCATCATGATCAACCCATTGCCGGCTCACTACTGAGAACGGTTCTCCTCTCCGAATGAAAAGGATTTGGCCATAGTCCATCACGCTGATCAGGTGCGGGTTGGCAGATTTCAAACACCTTTGGGAATATTATGACGAACTCTTACAAAGTTTACCTTTACCATTAAAACAGGTGATATTTAATTTCTTAAAACGCACATAACTACGAAAAGTTAGAGGTGCGTGTCCGGGATCGAATCCCCGACCTCCCGAATAGGAGGCGGACGTTTTAACCACTAAGTCAAAAAAACCTCAAATTCAGATTTATTCCTATACTTGTGCCATAAGACCTACCCACCTGCCAAATTTCATGATTCTAGGTCAACGGGAAGTACCCTATAGGTTTCTTGATAGACAGACAGACAACCAAGTGATCCTATAAGGGTTCAGTTTTTCCTTTTGAGGTACGGGACCCTAAAAAGCTCGAAAAACTCACAGTCCCATTCCATTATTATCAAATCCAATAGAACTGACTTATCAGTACATAGAAATAGTTGTGCAGTGTAGAGATATACCGGCAGCGAGCCTATAAGGGCATGCCCCGCGTGCCGTGACTGTGTCTCATGAATAGGGAACTGGGAACCATTAGGGAGGTCTACCGACGATCGAGATTGTATGCAGATTTGCTAACTTGAAACTTTGATGTTTAGAACAAATTTTTGAAGGAAAACTACTTAACCGCGGTTTGAATAAGCAACTCAGATCTCTTTCGTATTTCAAATGGCCGCCAAACAGAACAGCTGTTTTATTATGCTTAGCAACTTACTGTTAACTTTAAGATGAAGCTAAACTAAAGCAACTCCATTATCAATTCCAATAGACCTGACTTATCAGTACACAGAAATAGTCGTGCAGTGTAGAGATATACCGGCAGCGAGCCGATAAGGGCATGCCCCGCGTGCCGTGACTGTGTCTCATGAATAGGGAACGGGGAACCATTAGGGAGGTCTACCGACGATCGAGATTGTATACAGATTTTCTAACGGCCCTTGTAACTTGGATGTTTAGAACCGATTTTTGAAGAAAGACTTCTTTACGCGCGATTTGAAAGTAACTCAGATCTTATTCATACGACTGACGATATTTTTAGGAGTTTAATTTCAGGATTCCTATGTATGTGAGTTTTTTTCATTCCCTTGAATGCATGAAGAGATCTGAATGTACGGGGTATAATTTTGTTGAAAAATATTTCAATATGGTGGCTATATTTAAATGTAATTTTTTTTTAATTTATAGTTTACTAGGGGATGCCCGCGGCTTCGCCCGCGTGGATTTCGATTTTTTTAAATCTCCTAAGAACTCTTTGATTTTCTGGGTTAAAAAGTAGCCTATGTCCTTCCTCGGGATGTATCCCAAGTCTGTACCAAACATTAAAATCGGTTCAGCGGTTGGGCCGTGAAAACGTAGCAGACAGACAGACAGACACATTTTCACATTTATATTAGTAATATGGATAGTATGGTTTTTTTGACAGGGCAGTCGTATTTTTTTTAATACGGCTTGTCTCTTATTTAAAATGGCCACCAAACAGAACAGCTGTTTAAGATGAATCAAACTTATAGTTACCTAATACACATTTTGTTTCGACGGTAAATCGCATAGAATCCCCCTGAAAGTTAAAATCATGCACCTGTTGGTTTGAGTGGTCCCTTCCGCTCCATCGTTGCATGCATGGCATGTCATGCATAAAAATTTTCGACGTTAAGCTACGATATTTAAACTTTATATTTCATGCCATGGGGTTAGTAACTTGAATAATGCATGATTTATTGCAGTTCTATAGGAAAAGATTTACAGAAATTCTACTACAGCGAAACCGATGCAAGTAGCTAGTTTAATATGACGTCCATATTAAACTAGCTACCCGCCCGATTTCGCTTTTACATGTCCATACGAAGGCAGAATACTCGGATGACACGGTTTTTAACCCCTGACCCAAAAAGAGGGGTGTTATAAGTTTGACGTGTGTATCTGTCATCGTAGCTCCTAAACTAATGAACCGATTTTAATTTAGTTTTTTTGTTTGAAAGGTGGCTTGATTGAGAGTGTTCTTAGATATAATTCAAGAAAATCGGTTCAGCCGTTTGAAAGTCATCAGCTATTTTTTAGTTACTGTAACCTTCACTTGTCGGGGGTGTTATAAATTTTTAATTTACACTTGTTAATGAAACTAATACACAGGTCTCTGAAATGACGATGAACTTTTAAAGTTATTGTGTCATCACTAGGGCTTGAGCTCAGGAATTCCGATTTTGGTAAAATTCCAGAGCTTCGAAAGATTACATGAGCTTTTGTAAAACCGGAGCTATCGTGAACATAACCGGAGTTTCAATTTTAATATTTTTAGAAAAAAAGTGATCTTTTTCAGCGGTTTCATATACAGTATAGACTATAGAGTCTTCATAAATTGTACATATCAAATAGAGTAAAAATCATTTAATTTTAACCATGGAAAACATAATTTTAAAAAATCAAAAGGAAAATTCTTATAACGAATTTATTTTACAAAGCCTTTTATTTTTCTAACTGATTGTGTATATCATGCTCAACAGACTTGAACGTTCAACTTAAAGCGCAAAAAATATCAAATCAAACCCATTATTTATTCACATTCAATATTTTCAATGAACGAAACTCCTGAACTTTGAACTAATGCAGCGCTGAGCATCAAAACCTGACTCCGAAGCTGTAAAATAGTCCGATTTTCAAGCCCTAGTCGTCATGTTAAGCAGTTTATTAAGAAACTAGAGGATGCCCGCGACTTCGTTTGCGTGGATTTAGTTTTTTAAAGATCCCGTGGGAACTGCTTGATTTTTCGGGATAAAATGCCTATGTCAATTACAGGGACGCGAGCTACCTCGGTACCTTTCATATAAATCGGTTAAGTGGACGAGTTTTTAGGAATCCCGTGGGAACTCTTTAATTTTCCGGGATTAAAGTAGCCTATGTAAAAGTAGCCCCAGGATATAAGCTAACCGTGTACCAAATTTCGTCAAAATCAGTTAAACTGTTGAGCCGTGAAAAGTTAGCAGGCAGACAGACAGTCAGACAGACAGACGGACAGACAGACACACTTTCGCATTTATAATATTAGTATGGATTAGCAGTGTTATTATAAATGGCGAGACTAGTAGCACGTTATTCAGGGGCAACGTGCAAAAAGTCACCTACGAGTGGTTCTGTTCCCACAGCGCGGCGTGCTTCGCGAAAAAAACGTCAACAATTTTATTGTTACGAGTACGAGCTCGAAATAAAGCGCGCTATGATGTCACATTGTTTGCAATGTTCCGCCGCGAGATTGTGCCGAGTTCAACGAGATTTTAATTGTAAAACAGCAATCTATACTAATAAATAAAATTGGAGTGTCTGTCTGTAATTTCGAAATAACTACCTCATATTAAGCTCATATGGTTATTTGAACGATACCATAACTGAATCACACGTTTTAAAAATTTTTGTCTGTCTGTCTGTCTGTCTGTCTGTTTGAAAAGGCTAATCTTTGGAACGGCTGAACCGATTTTGACGGGACTTTCAGGCAAGTAGAGGATTGACCAGGGCGTAAAATAGGCTACTTTTTTAACCGACTTTCAAAAAGGGAGTTGTGTTTTTCTACCTATGTACACCGAAATCTCCGAGATTTCTGAACCGATTTGCGTCATTTCTTTTTTAATCGATAGAGGAACTTTGCGACATTGTTTCATAAAAAATTTGGAGTCCAACTCCTCAATCCTGATGCTGCAGGGGATCTGACCAATCCACGCGGGCGAAGCTGCGGGCATCAGCTAGTTGGGAATATTTCCATAAGCCCCCATTTCACATTGGCCGATAAGGCGCTTGCTCACGCATCACTACTGATTCCCGTGGGAACTCTTTGATTTATTGGGATAAACAGCAAACTAAACTCTCAGGTTATTAACCACATAATATTTTATTATTACATCGATGCAAAAATCGCGTCGATCCGTTGCTCCGTTGCGGCATTTTATCAAATAACAGTTTATCAGGTGTTATGTAATAAAATAGGTAGGTATTCCAAACAATGCTTTTGTATTACGGCTTTCAGTAGAATAAAAGAAGTGTTACAAAAGTAGCAATGGATCGCAACGCTGCCTATTGCCTACTCGACACTTCCCGCGTCGCTTCAAAAGGTTTTGTGTCATGCTCTATCTTTGTCAAGGACGTTCTGTGACATACTTAGCCATTAGCTTTTTTTTTATTACATAAACTGGGATGGCCGAATGGTTAGGACGTCCACCGCCTAATCGGAGGTCGGGGGTTCGATCCCGGGCACCTCTAAATTACGGAATTATGTGTGTTATATATATGTAATTAAATATCATTTGCTTTAACGGTGAAGAAAAACATCGTGAGGAAACCTGCACGCCTCTGAGAGTTCTCCATAATGTTCTCAAAGATGTGTCAAGTCTGTCAATCCACACTTGGCCAGCGTGGTAGACTATGGCCAAAACCCTTCTCACTCTGAGAAGGGTTTTCTGAGACCCGTGCTCTATAGTGAGCCGGCGATGTGTTGATCGTGATTATTATGTTTAGAACTTTTAAATGTATGCGTGTTTAACGTTCATCGTAAGATGCTGCTTAGAAACCACCAAGTGTACAGTACAGTACAGTAAACCATAAGTGATCTCAACTCATCACCGGCTCACTACTAAGCACGGGTCTCCTCTCAGAATGAGAAGGGTTTAGGCCAATGTTTTCCACGCTGGCAGTCTTCACATACCTTTGAAAGATTGCGGGTCTCCTCACGATATCTCCTATCCTTCACTGTTAAAGCAAGTGATAGGTAGTTACTTAATTGCTTAAGAGGGCTTTCTCCTTCACTCGTTTCCACTCGTTTCGTACAATCGTAGTTCCAATTTCATTTGAATATTAAGCAACCTAAGTCCATGAAATTTTGCAGACATATTCTAGAAACTAATATCTATGTCTGTGGTTTTCCAGATTTCTGTTAAAATATTCGGTTTCAAAGTTACGCGGTCTTAAAATTTTCATACAAATCTTGGAGCCCCTGTAATTTTAAAACTGCATATTTTTAGAAAAATCTAAAACACTACAGACACAGATATTAGTTTCTAGAATATGTCTGCAAAATTTCATGGACTTTGCTTGCTTAGTATTCAAATGAAATTGGAACTACGATTGTATGAAACGAGTAACGGAGAGAGCCCTGTTAAAACGCATGCATATACAAGACAGATTTATAAAGTACGTACATCCTCAGTTTGATTGCTAGTTAGTCGTAGTAAATATTTATAAAAGGTTTATTTCTAGAAATCGCAGTTTAGTGATAACATTGTTGTATTATGCCGGTGCCGTTACATTTTTGATATGCTTTGCTATCAAGAATCACTATGGAATTACTATTCATTTAAACTAGTCTTATTAGTATAGGTTGTTACGTCTATACTCGCGTACCTACTTAGTCGGTGTAAGGCCGACTAGTTTCGAACCCATTTTTTTTCATATTTATTATTTTTCAGTATTTTTTTCGATTCTTTTTTCATAGGGGCTCGGCTCGCTTCCTGTTTATAATAATGAGTGTAGCCCTAACAACCTAACTTATAATTGAAATCACTCATAATAGTTTAAACGTTAAAATAATCTAATCTTATAATTGGTTTTAATTAGACGTTTGATAAAAAGTCGCTGATTTGACAAGTAGTCATCATCCCTATTTTTAACCCCCGACCCAAAAAGAGGGGTGTTATAAGTTTGACGTGTGTATCTGTGTATCTGTGTATCTGTCTGTGGCACCGTAGCGCCTAAACTAATGAACCGATTTTAATTTAGTTTTTTTTGTTTGAAAGGTGGCTTGATCGAGAGTGTTCTTATATATAATCCAAGAAAATCGGTTCAGCCGTTTGAAAGTTATCGGCTCTTTTCTAGTTATTGTAACCTTCACTTGTCGGGGGTGTTATAAATTTTTAATTTACACTTGTATTTAATTAATTACCCGTTGCTATTTAAATTGCAACATCCTTAACGAAAACTTATATTAATATTAGCCGATGACCGCGACCTCTCCCGCGTGGATTTAGGTTTTTCGAAATCCCGTGGGAACTCTTTGATTTTCCGGGATAAAAAGTAGCCTCTGTGTTAATCCGGGGTATAATCTATCTCCATTCCAAATTTCATCCAAATCCGTTCAGCTGTTTTTGCGTGATTGAGTAACAAAATCCAAACATCCACACTCACATTTATAATATTTAGGATATCCCTATTGTACAAGTGACGAAAGACTTGGTTTATCTATGTTATGTAAGGTCTATAGATACGCTTGGCAAAATATCTTAAGATTGAACATCCTGCTCAGCAAAATCTATCCGTTACATTATTGCAATGTTCTCATAGCATACCACATCCGGCCACTTCTGCTGAATGTACTACGAGTATGTACTGACCTTTAGCGTTCCACTCTGATAGATCGACTCAATTTAACCGTAAAATTGATACCTTATAGTTATTATAATAGACAAGGTTAGTGGATTTTATTACCAATGTCTTATTTGATTTTCTTTGTTAATATATCTTAATATATCTGTGTATCTATCTGTGGCATCGTAGCTCCTAAACTAATGAACCGATTTTAATTTAGTTTTTTTTTTTTTTTGTTTGAAAGGTGGCTTGATCGAGAATGTTCTTAGCTATAATCGAAGAAAATCGATTCAGCCGTTTGGAAGTTATCAGCTCTTTTCTAGTTTTCTTATAGAGGTTTTAGTGTCGGAGGTTGAGTTATTAGAATGTGTTTATGAGGGGTTCATTCTCTCTAAACAAACGTTGTTTAGTTTTCATTTGAATATTAAATATAGGTATAGACTAGATAGATAGGCTTTAAATTATCACAGTTCCTGTACTTAGAACCGAAAGAGATTAGGCCTCTCCGGAAGCTTTGTCTAGGTTACAATTGATTACTATTTTATCAGTTCGACCGATACTGAAATCAGTGTCAACCTAATTCCGAAATTATAACATCGCTAGTAACAATGATGCGTCATTTCATTGTAGTGTTATCTATTAAACAACGGAAGCTTATCAAAACCGACACAATTCAATTGGCGCCCTTCGTATGATGACCGATGGCCCTGACAAGTGTCAGGTCGAATAAACGGGGTTCCGTACCCAAAAGGTAAAAACGGAGACCTAATAATGTCCTGCTTTCTGTTTGTCTGTCTGTCCGCGTGTCATAGATCTCTAGCTCCTAGACAAGTGGTATTTTAAATAAAGAAAGTGAGAATGAGAGGTAAAAGATGATGATAGACGCTGATGATACATATATGAAATAAGTAATATCATTAAAATATGTTCATTGACTCAATTAAAATCCAATTATAAAATAAGTTGGATGCGGGTTGATATGACTCCCAAAGGACATCTACAGAATGCCCCTCTGTTGTCCACTAAGGACAAAAGTCACACTCATCATCGTATGCGTTATGCGATGCAGTTCTTATAGATCCATTTTTTTGTCTTCTACGGACAATAGTAGCCTAGTGGTCAGGGGTTTAACTTAGGCACGCACCTCTAACTTTTCGGAGTTATGCGTGTCAAGTATTTTGCATTACTAAACTTTGTACCTTAGGAAGGACTATTATTTTAATCCGTGTCTATAGTACTGTAATTAATTAATCTGTCTATAATGTATCGTTCTCGCTCACACAACAAAGGTATCTCTCTCTCTCTCTCTCTGTGCTTGAACAAGGATTAAAATGAACGTGCGTGCCTAACAATTTGAAGGAATTAAATATCAAACGCCCATTTTTGCGGTTGGCAGAACTGGTGGAAGAAGTAATCAGCGGTAATGCAGTCATACCTCGTCTGCGGGTTTGGTGGGCGTGATGGCGACGGTCTCGTTGAAGCAGAGACAGGCGCAGTAGTGGCGGTTGGCGTCCACGTCCGTCAACACCGACACGTAGAAGCGCGGCTCTGACCGCTCCGTCGACAGCGCCCATCCTTGCGGTTGGCAGAACTGATAAAAGAATATCGTTAAGGTTAACTTCAATGCCCAACAACGCCATAATTATCGAACGCGTTAATCGGAGTGGCCACACTTGAACGGTTAACGTCTAATGCCGATTGAACTGGGATTAAAATCGTCTAACGCCAAATGGCATTGTGAATGTCGTTGTCCGTCAATCGTGGCATCATCTACGATTAACGGGAAACGCCCTTGAACATCGCGCTGTTGGCCGTTAATCTGGCCGGGAAATAGTAACGAATTAAAGCACAACTTATCTGATTGCAGATGTAAATGGGGAGGGAAACAATCTTACCCATTCAATACCGTCGTGAAAGGGTGTGTCCTCCCAGTTAATCTCAGGGAATCGTTGAAGGATAACGCCGTTGCTCAGTCCGCCTCCTGAAACAATAGGAACATATTTTGAATCTACCAGACCGCTAAGAGAAGTCGTTTGGGAGATCAGATCAACCTAAAAGACACTCTGCTGAAAACGGACAAAGGAGAAGAAGAACTTACTCATTTTGGTTTAGTTACTTACTAAAATTATTAACTTGTAACTAAAAAATTAACTGAATCAAAGTATCTAAGCTGCCTGTTTTCAATATAAACTCCATTCCGAACGAGGTAGAGTCACTAAACAAAGTACAGAAGATTTTTTTAAGAGAGTTTATTTTTATTTTTATAACGTTTATCTCCCCTATAATGTAGTCTAATTTCATACTTATATATTTCTAATTTTCATAATTTTTAACCGACTACAAAAAAAGGATGAGGTTCTCTATTCGACTTTTTTTTTGTTGATTGTTACGCGATTACTCCGCCAAATATGAACCGATTTTGATAATTGTTTTTTTGTTTGGTAGGTCACCTCAGTTTTTGTGGAATATATCTGAATCGGCATATATACCTACTATGACAATGAATAGGTGTGTCGTGTCTGTGACAGAGGTGACCGTGTTCCCGGGCGCGGCGCGACCTTGACCCGCCACGAAAGCAAAAGCTCCCAAACTTTCCACACCTAGCGACCTGTGCTTACTGCTTACCTAATACCTACTTTACCAAACTAGCTGCTTACTAAGTAATTAGACAGATTACGGCCTAAGTGTTAACAGTTGTTTTTATTAGATATCACCTAGACTATAATGAAAACAACAAATAGACTTTACTTTAAATACGAGTACATAATTTACTTTTATGAAATCTCAAATCTGCCCTTTATGCAGTTTTCCTCTACTTTTAATATAAAGACCTTCAAGTCAAGCGTGAATAGGCATCTTCTAAGGCAAGCGCACTCCATCTTAGGCTGCATCACCACTTACCACCACATGAGATTGCTAGTCAAGGGCTAATTCGAATCTGAATTTACGAGTAAAAAACCTAAATCCAGAAGGTCTAAAGCGCCGGGCAAATCGGGTCGCTTACGCGTTTCTCTTTTTCTGCGATCTTTTAAGTCAGCTAAGGAAAATAAAGTATAACACAAGTGTAAATTAAAAATTTATAACACCCCCGACGATCCAAAGTATTTGAGTTTTCCAAAACATCATTTTCAAATAAATAATTATGTATTTAGGCAACGTCCATCTTGACAGCTTGACATTTGTCTATTGACATAATATTATGAACCTAACGGTTATCTAACCTTCTTTTCTACAAGAAAACTAGAAAAGAGCTGATAACTCTTAAACGGCTGAACCAATTTTTTTTAGATTATAGCTAAGAACACTCTCGATCAAGCCACCTTTCAAACAAAAAAAACTAAATTAAAATCGGTTCATTCGTTTAGGCGCTACGATGCCACAGACAGATACACAGATACACAGATACACAGATACACAGACACACAGATACACAGATACACAGATACACACGTCAAACTTATAATACCCCTCTTTTTGGGTCGGGGGTAAAAATGTAGTTTGCTATACTAATATCTTCTAACAAAGCAAGGCTAACCAGTGAACTATCGAAATTCGTGTTTGAGGCCACGCGACAGGTTACTTTGGTGCACTTCTAATTCAAATCTCAGAATTGCTTGTTTATTTACAAGCCTGGATAGTAATTAAGTAAGCAATGGCACTTACTTTAACGTTGAAGAAAAACCTCGCGAGAAATCCGCATATAATTCCCTGAATTCTCCATAATGTTCTCAAAGGTTTGTGGAGCCATTCCGCACTTGGCTAGGATAATGGACTATGACCTTAACTCCTCCCATTTAAGAGGAGACCCATCCTCAGTAGTGGGCCGGCGACGGATTGAAATTATGATGAGGATACTAGCCATCGAATTGAGACTATATTTAAAAAAAACTGTTATGTTGATGTCAATAAAATATTTTATTGACATCAACATAAGAGTTTTTTTTAACCCCTGACCCAAAAAGAGGGGTATTATAAGTTTAACGTATCTGTGTATCTGTCTGTGGCATCGTAGCTCCTAAACGAGTGAACCGATTTTAATAAGTTTTTTTGTTTGAAAGGTGGCTTGATCGAGAGCGTTCTTAGCTATAATCGAAGAAAATCGGTTCAGCCGTTTGAAAGTTATCAGCAGTGTTTTTTTAAATTTTGAGTTATAATTATATAACCCTAACTATAAATTAAAAACTGTGTTGGTTTGACCTTCTGCGCCGCAACGGATCGGCATGATTTTTCGCATGGATACAGTTAAAGACCTCTGGAGAGTGATACGCTACTTTTTATGCCGGAAAATTGAAGAGTTCCCACGGGATTTTAAAATCTAAATCCATTAAATCTTTGAAAAAAATTAACGAGTGTAGTCAGGATTCTGGTAGTATTTCCCGCCCGACCTTTGAGTTCAATCGCGTTCACAGTTTGATTACAAACATTGCTGATTCATAACTTGTTGCCACTAACGTTGATTTTTACGATTACCGAGAACAAGAGAAATTGTATGAATTATTCTCGATTGATTTCTTAATCGACAGTAGTAGTCAAGTACATGTTAGTTCAGTGATGTGTGACCAGGTCTTTAATTCGATAATATATCAAATAGAGGCGAATAGCGATCATCGACAACGATCAACGTGATACAGGGTCTGCAAGAGCCCTGCAGAGCCGCCAATCCCGAGAAGAAATCGCGGTATGCCTCAGGCTGAAGCAGCCTCTACGACCACGGGTAGAAAAGCATCTAAGAAGCAGCTGCTATACCTAGCGGCGATCAGTATTGAACGGGCATTGACGCCTTAATGTAGAAGCAACATTACCATAACTGTTGTGAACTGTGTGACAATAGATATATCGACCGTGGTCAAAGTAATATTATAAGAACTGCAAGAGCCCTGCACAGCCGTCTACTTCGAGAAGAATACATTGCACGCTCCAGATTGAAGCAACCTCTACAACCACGGGTATACAACGAGCTGTCTTGAACACCTTCACTTTCACACCTTCACTCCTTCCTACCAAATAATCGCAAGTTATGAACGTTTTGTGTAAGAATTCAAAGCTATTGTTAAGCCTAATGTCCCTATTCTCCTAAGTTTTACGAACAATGCACATAAAATATGCAAGATCAATGACGTAACGTAAAGAATTACGAACGTGATGTCATTTACTTAAAAATATAAATGATCGAGAGATTTCAGGCTGTTGGAAACAAATGCTGGTGCTTCTAATTATAGCAACATGTAGGTAGATAGAGGGAAACTTTAAACACAAGTGTAAATTAAAAATTTATAACACCCCCGACAAGTGAAGGTTACAGTAACTAGAAAAGAGCTGATAACTTTCAAACGGCTGAACCAATTTTCTTGGATTATAGCTAAGAACATTCTCGATCAAGTCACCTTTCAAACAAAAAAAAATTTAAATCGGTTCATTAGTTTAGGAGCTACGATGCCACAAACAGATACACAAATACACACGTCAAACTTATAAGACCCCTCCTTTGGGTCGGGGGTTAAAAATGTCGAGGTGTTGGCTAAAAGCAGACGTTACTTTGCGCAAGTCCATGACATGAACAAGAAGCCAGAAATATGCATTGTAAGGTCTACATCTCCTGAGGATGCTCTGGTGTCGGGGCGAAACGTGCGTCGAGTGGTTTAGGGATATGTGTGGTGCTGCTTAGAGGTGCGTATTGCTTTCTTGGTGGCTGGCTTTTCCTGCATATTTAGTAGTAGAAGGGCGGGCGGTGCATGTTACACCATACAGATTTGCCTGTTTCAGGAGATTATAAGCTTTTGGTTCCTTGTATAAAACATCGAGGCTTTGATGTCACTAGCATCAAATGTTACCTTTTGGCACTGGTAGCCTAATATACAGCTACTTCTTTTTGATTTGGCATGTCACCCATGGCCTAAAATTTGACATATCGTCAATTCAGGACCAAACCAAGAGTTCGCTCACTCTTATTCAATCTGGTCTGGTCTCTACCTTATCAAAGTTTGACTAGGAGAATATACACACAGGTATCATTGATTGATACCTTGGTCCTTGATAAATAAATATTTAATAAAGAGAGACCTTCAGTAGCTCAAAGGAGTGGCTAAGTATTTCAAAAATTAAGAGAATGAACAAAAATCCAAACAGTTGTAGGTTCCACTATGAAACTTCAGCAATAACTTAAGTAAGTAGTCTATACTAAGTATTAAGTAAGATCTTACCAAAGTATCTAAGTTAAGTAATATACTTCTCTAAATGGTATGATACAAAGTTGCTTCCGGACCTCTGTCCTTATGTTTGCTTAAATCTTTTAAACTACACAACAGATTTTAATGGAATTTTCATCAATAGATATAGTAATTCATGAGGAATGTTTATATGCATAGTTTAATATTGTTTTGTGTTAATTTAATGAAATTTGACAGTGAATGTTCCAGATGCCGGAAAAATCAAGGCAAGTGTGAGCTCTCATCAAAAACGCTATGTTATCCTTTAGAAATATTGCAAAATAAATTTTGTGAAGCTGGAGTGAGTTGCTAGAATACTTAAATAAATATCACAATATGCTTAGAGAACTATTCCACCAATTCATTTTCCACAAACAATAACCACTTCCCAGAACTAAATGAATATGAAACATGGCTCAGGAATAGTTAACATTAAACGTAACACAGTGATTCAAGGCTGGATGAATTAGGAACCAATTTAGAAGCACTGCATTGTTCAATGCTCATACAATAGTTACTTTAAATGTACCCACATGTAAATTAATTGAACTCTAGATTTATAATTTATATGATAGAGGTCAGTTGAGGGGTTATCAAACAAAATGGTCTAAAGTATACTAAAATTTTGCATTACAAGAGGAGCATATAAATTAATGAAAGCTGATGAAACTTTACGTAATTGTATAGTTTTAAATAAATAAATAAGTACTTAAGTATATAATATAAGAGAATGCAGGTGACATAAAGTTAGAATATCACAGTTTGAGAGCCTTATGCATTCTACCAATAAATTAATGGTGTATGAATATTTGATATTTTGTGTAAGTAGTGTTAATCAAAATTTTAAATTTTAAATATTGTTTGGTTCAAAATTACAAAATTTTGATAAAAAGCACAGTTTTAGGCTGTTTTGCGGGTTCAAGTTTAAATTCAGTGATGGAAATAATGATTTTTGAACACTTTAATAATAAAGCCTTGATTTTTGTATCAATTGTCACTGTACCTTACAAGCCATCTTAGTGAAACAGTATACCTATTACCTATTGTGGTTTTACAAGATGTATAATATAGAGAAAACTAGTAATTTTATACACAATAAAGTATAAATAGCTGTTAGAGATTCTGTAAACCTTAATAAAATCTAAATATATAAAAGGAAAATCATTGATAGATCACCACACACAGTCATTCATTCATCAAGTTCAATTTTTATCTAATAGTACATTATATTATGAAACTTATAATCAATGACATTTATACTTATCACATCTTGTTATTAGCAAAACTAGTTAACTTACCCTGGTTTTGCTTGAATGGAGAATCTGCAAATTCTTCCTCAGTTGAGATCATGTTATACCTAGCCTACCTAGGAAACCTACATGCAGTATTTAAGCTATACATTACTATGTCAGTCAGTCAGTCAATATAAGCTTCTACATGAAGATAAGATGAAGTCTCAATAGTTAAGTCTAGATAGTGGAAATGACTTCAGACAATTTGTAGATCCTCTTGTATTGAATACATATCACAATAGTGCATAAAATTTTTATTTGTTTTTATATAAAACAGTGATAACACATTGATAAAGTCTGTCTTTCATACTTACCTACAAAAACTGTATAAAGTAATTTACATGTTTACAAAAGATGCACCCACTTACTTTCTTTCTCGTGGTCGAAGCCCACTATGACGAAGTAGTCCACGAGCCGGGACATCGCAATCCTACGGGAGCATCCAAATAACACCACAAAAACACACAGTATTTGAATCGCACAGAACTAAACACATTTTTCAAATTAATTTCACATCTTAACCCGCCACTTTCGCTACCAAACACGTACACAAGACGTAGCAAACCATGAACTTCAGATAAATATAAACAACGCACGCATTTATCGAGAGGTGAATAATTCCTCACAAATTAGAACTACAGCAATTACGATAGCCCAATAAAATAGGTTATAAACTCGCAATATTTAACGTTCCGCCACATAACAACGATTGTTCGGTAAACGCGCGAGATTTATAATCCAAAAGATATTAAATGTATAACAAACTTTGCAAGAAATTGCAAAATTTTCGATAATTAACGGCACAAATTACGGGAACCCTTCTCGTCACCCGACATTTCCAAAAAACTGGTGCCATAGACAATATAACATCTAGATTAGTAATACCAGACTGAAGCTTAAATGTTCTACCATAAAATACAATAATTTATTAAATATAAATCAAAAAATGGTTTCACTGAATGCATTTGATGTTTTAGTTATCATCGGATCTGAATGCTTTGGTAGTTGCAGTTTATTATATTATACCACAATCTAGACAAAATTTTAATTTATCGGTTTAGTACCTACTTTACAGCTTCTTCCTAATCATCCAAAGTAGATTTTTTCTTGATTCTCATTCATTCTCCTAATTAATTTTATTAACGAAGGAATCTGCCAATAACTGAAAAAGAGGAGGGAGGAGGGTATGGGTCTTAACATGGATTAGTAGCCTTCACACTAGGTACTTTGAGAACATCAAGTAGATCTCTCAAGCATAGAGTACCATGCACATTATATTTTCCTCGTCATGCTTTCCTTCATCATTACAGCAAATGAATTTAATTGCTTAAAATGCACATATCTGGTTCTGAAGGTAAAGGTGCGTACCCGGGAACATCGAATATCCCCCTTCATAATAAAGCAGTTGTATTAATTTATTCATCTAGTCAACTAGGCAAATAACCTAGTTGTCTAGATGATAAATTTAACCTGTATGCATAAGCCAGGTATTATTATATTTGGTCAAGTTCGCGTTTGGGGCATGAATTAAGCTCAGGTGGCAGGCGGCAGATGATCTAAGAGTTTAAGTTGCTTGACCAAGTATACGGAAAACTTTGGCGAAGCTTAAAAGACAGGCTCGTTCTTGGGCCACGGCCTCCAGCACATTTTATTGAAAGTAAAAAGGTAGAAGAAATGAGGAAAGAACCATCCCAATAGTGTGAAACAAAGCTCCTTGAGGCTAAATGTTATAACGTGTGCTAATAGAGAAACAAATCGAAACGAAGTAGCATTAATCATCCTGTCTCAATCAAACAGTATACAAGTATACACACTCAGATTATGTTGTGTAAGTGAAATCTAATAATTGTCACCACGTGTTACTTAATATTATAATAGCACCTTTGTTTGAAACGATTTTGTTAAAAAAGCTCTGATAAATATCTTGTAGTAGGTATTTTCTACTTCCATGAGTGAACCTTTGTTTTTTCAACTTTGCTAAAAAATGTTATAAAAGATCGCTAATTTTAACATTTTAATGATCTATACACAAATAACAAAATTCTTACTAATTAGTAGAAATTTTGACACTGACAACCCTAATTAGTGAAAACCATAGAGTAAACGCGATGTCAAATGTCAATCTAAAATCTTCTGTCAATGCCAGACTAGTGTTGCCAATTTAACGACTTTGTCGTTAGATCAACGACTTTAGCGACTTTTTTCTCACTTTTAGCGACAGAAATATTTAGCGACTTTTAAATTCTTTCTAGAATTTTTTTACCCATGAAATGATCACGGCCTTACAGATAACTTGTACCTTCAAGAAGTCAATAATAATTAGAGCTTAGGACCAAAGTTGAAGTCTATTAAGTATTGTATAGATGGAATAAAGTCAGTTATTATGAGTTGAGGTTATCCTTTTACTATATTTTGACAATATGAAATGCAATAAAGTTTTACATATTTTATTAAAAATATTTGATTTTATAGAAAAAAAAATGAAAGAATCGTCATTTATTTTGTACTAGATGATACTCACTACTTCGTCCGCGTGAGTATAGGTTTGTTTTAATCCCGTGGGAACTTTTAAATTTTTAGGGATAAAAAGTACCCTATGTAAAAGTACCCTAGGTATTAAGTTGGGGTAGTTACCTATTAGGTATCGCCAAATCCATTTAGTAGTTTTACGTGAAAGAGTAACAAACATGCACACGCACAAACTTTTTCCTTTATAATATTGGTGTTATTGATTTTCTTCAGCGACTTCTAGCGACTTTTAACTTTTTCTACATCTAGCGACTTTTCGAAGGCATAGCCAGGCATAGCGACAAAGGGTTTTAAAGAGTTGGCAACATTGTGTCAGTCTGACATCACTTAACTTATCTTCACCTTTCAAACGAGAATCAAGCTAAAATCATAATATTGATATTTTTAATTTTACTGTTTGATGTGTGTTTTTAACCATTTTTATACGATAAAATCAAAACAATGTCTGATCCCAGTGAACCAGTTCCCGGTTTGAAGCAGAGAAAAGTGTTTAAAATCATAGTTTTGGGCGATTCCGGGGTCGGCAAAACTTGCCTCACTTATCGCTTCTGCGAGGGGCAATTTCTTGATAAATCCGAGGCTACTATTGGAGTGGACTTTAGGGAAAGGACCGTACGCATACGCAATGAAGATATAAAGGTACCTATAAGTTTGAAACCTTACTAAGTATAGTCTGTTGTACTCCCAAAGTAATCTGCATACATTTAGAGGCGGTGCAATTTGTTAGTTAGCAATAGGTACATATACAAGGATAAACTGGCTGACTGATTATACAGATACTTTTGTTCCATCCATCTAGTGCATTAGTTCCCAAAGTGGTCTAGGTGGACCCCCAGGGGTCCAGGGAGACTCTTTGGGGGTACATTGGCGTGCCGAAAAAATTGAGGTCCACAATTCGTAATCGGGGGTCCATGAAAATTTATCTGCTTTTGATAATGAAGGACTATATTGGTTTGACTTCACCTATCAATGTATGTAGATAATATTTTAAGCTCAGTGACTGTTGTAAAAACTTGCATACTTTTATAACTTTACTTTTTTGAGATCTACCCACTAAATTAATTAATTAACTAATCAATCCTCACTTTTTTTCTCAAAAACTATTAATTTGTGGTTGGAACTCGGCCCCAATGCAAATTTCTATACTTAGATCTAATCTTTACATTTTTTGTCGAATTTTGTGAATATGGTAGAAATGTAGCTGCAGGGGGTCCACTGGAATCAGCTAAATTTTGAAAGGGGTTGTGAACCTTTAATCTAGTGTTTAGTAAATTGATGTTATTAATTTTGCTACTATATTTTCAGTTACAACTGTGGGACACGGCCGGCCAGGAGAGGTTCCGCAAGTCAATGGTGCAGCATTACTACAGGAATGTGCACGCAGTGGTTATTGTATATGATGTCACCAAACCAGAGACATTCCATGTAGGACAATTATAACTTCCTACTAATATCATAAATATGAAAGTTTGTATGTATGGATGAATGGATATTTGTTACTCTTTCTCACAAAAACTACTGGACGGATTTGGCTAAAATGGAGATAGATTATACCCTAGATTAACACATAGGCTACTTTTTATCACGGAATATCAATGAATTCCCACAGGAATTTTAAAAATCTATATCCACAGGAACAAAGTCGCGGGCATCAGCTAGTTTTAAAATAGTCATTGGCGTCAATCCTGATGTTTTTCTGTAAATTCAGAGTATCTTTTAATATTGCTAAAACAGATGAAAAATGAATTTGAAATTTAAGTTTCTGTACAACAGCATTAGCCACTTATACCTTGAATGAGTTGCATTAAAAAAAATTGTGTGTGTAACCTTTGCAATAATTATATAATATATTTTTAAATAGGTTTTAAATCCAATGTGGTCATATTTGAAAAGTTATCATAATTCAAGTATTAAGTAAAAACAGAGCTTTTAATCTATGGCATTCTTGATACTTACAACACCTTGATAAAAATGGCAGCCTCAAAAAGGCTGTTCTGTTTGACAGCCATTTTATAAAATATATGATAGACAAATCTTATTTCAAACAGATGGAACGCAAAATTATTTCTGTCTGAAAAGTCTTGAGTTACTCTCAAGTTAAAAATTCTCAAGTTACTCTAAGGTAGTTCTTCTTTAAAAATTTGATTTATTCATTTCCCAGTCAATAGCCAGCTGGATGCAAGAGGTGGAGTCCCACGGGCTGATGAAAGCCCCAAGAGTCCTAGTCGGCAATAAGTGCGACTGTGGCACACCAGAGTCTCGTCTGGCCACCACATACGCGCAGCGCTTAGCTGACAAGTATGGCATGCCGGTGAGTGAACTATATTTGAATATTTATATCACACTCAAGAATTCGCCCATGTCAGAGATGGGTATATGAGAAATGGCAGGAAATACATGGAGAAGAAAAGCCAAAGAAAGACATATATGGAGAATCCTGGAGGAAGCCTATGCCCATGGGCAAACTGAATGAAGAGGAAAAGAAAAACAGAACACCAGTGTCACAAAAAATTTATATATTTATTTGTTTAAATAATTGCACAAAACATTAATGTAATTTAAATCAATGTAATTATTCAGTGAATAAATGTTTATTATATATCATACACATATCACAACCGTCAGAAGTTTTCCAGATAGGACATACTAGTACATAGGTATGTTTCTAATGTTTGCAAAATGAGTGCTACAGAAAGATTTTGATTGACAATTAACGGCCCATTCGTTTAATCGATATTGAAGACAGGGATGGCATGCAGTCTGTCCGACCGTCCGTCCATCCATCCATCCATCCGTGGGTCGTGCTTGTCAAGAAAACCTTTAGGGTACTTCCCAATAACCTGGAGTCACGAAATTTTGTAGGTAGGTGGTAGATAGGTAGAACAAGACTAAACAAATATATCCAAAAACAAAGACTTTGTGGTTACGATACAAAAAAAAACTAAAATGTGTTCACAAAAAAAATAATTTACTAAATCACATATAGATGGTGCTGTTCTTAAAAGCTTGCTGGGTTGCACATAAAAGTCTCTTGTAAGATGGTACGGAACCCTTCGTATGCGTGTCCGACTCGCACTTGGCCGGTTTTTTAATCACTAACGTTTGTTGTAGCTTTTCGAAACATCAGCGCTGCTGGACTCGGAGTGTGACAACGTGGAGTCTATATTCATGACGCTGGCACACAAGCTATACTCCAAACAGCCCCTACGAGTTATCAGTGTAGAGGTAAATATCATTCCAACCATTGGGCATTCTAGTTTTTTTTTTTTTTTCTTTAAATCTGGCTTTACTCTGATTAGCCAATGTCAAGTTTGTGATATTTTCAAGTTATTGAATTTATACAAGTAAGGACTCCGTCTGCGCCGGCGCCCGCCGACATACGCGCGGCGCCCCTTTAGAGCGCTTCCCAGTCAGTTCCACCACCAAAAAACACCAACTAACACAAAAACCAGCCACTCTTAACAAAAAAAAAACACTCCAAACAAGCACAGCACGCGCGCCAGCAAACGCCATCGCAGACGAAGTCCGGCATTCTAGTTTGTTTTTTAGGCTTCCATATGTCAAAATGAATCAAAAAAACGATCTATAGAGTCAATTGTGTCTGTTTATCAGTCCATCTGTCACAGCCGATTTGCTCCGAATCTACTGGACCAATTAATAGCTCGTAATAGCACACAGGCTGCGTAAGCGTAGACGTAGCGCATACCATTGCGTTGTTATGTATGGAACTTTATGAAACATGGCACACCGCTTGCGTAAAGCGTGGACGTATGCGTAACCCGGTGTGTTAGGGATTTACGCGCGTCACTACGTACGTGTCACGTGTACGCAACTGGTGTGAATCGGCCTTAAGTTGGAATTTGGTACACATCAATTTTTGTAACCCACGCACTTTTTTTTGTAAGGGCTTTTTTAGTCTATTTGTCAAATTGCAGGGCGAACGCGGGCCCAGACTCGTGACTCTGCCGCGACAGAAGAGAAGCACCAACACAAGCAACGACAGCTGCCTTTGTAGCTAGACTTTTTTTTTTCTTTAAATCTGGCTTTACTCTGATTAGCCAATGTCAAGTTTGTGATATTTTCAAGTTATTGAATTTATACAAGTATGGACTCCGTCTGCGCCGGCGCCCGCCGACATACGCGCGGCGCCCCTTTAGAGCGCTTCCCAGTCAGTTCCACCACCAAAAAACACCAACTAACACAAAAACCAGCCACTCTTAACAAAAAAAAACACTCCAAACAAGCACAGCACGCGCGCCAGCAAACGCCATCACAGACGAAGTCCGTAGCTAGACTTAGCCATTCTATGTAAACTATTGTATTTGTAAGAATAAAGGCTAATGCAGGCAACTGATTTTTTAACCGACTTCAAAAAAAAAAAGGAGGTTCTCAATTCGACTGTACGTTGTTTTTCTTTTTTTGTATGTTTGTTACGCGATTACTCCGCCAAATATGAATCGATTTTGATAATTCTTTTTTGGGGCCACCAAAAATTGGAAAATAAAAAAAAATCAAAAAAATTAAAAACTGACTTCAAAAAGCAAAACACTAAAATTTTTTTTTTTTATTACTGAATATATTATGTATACAAGAGGTAATGTTACGATAAGATTTTTTGGAGTTTTTTTTTAAAGGTTTATGCTTATTGAAGTCAGTGTTTATTTTTTTTGATTTTTTTTTAATATCTTGCAACATACGTCTGTAGATGGTGAGGTGCACTTTTTAACGCCCAGTTGTTTGTATTACGTCGCGCATGCAAAATCCGCTATGTGATTTTTTAAGATTTTTAATGTCATTTTGTTCAGTTTTAAAAGACGCGTGTGCAGAAACCTGTTCTTTAGCAAGTGTGTTAGCTCAAGAGATAACATTTTTAGATATAGACTACAATCAACATAATATATGACTTTAAGCTAAAAGTAAAGCAATATTTTTCAACAACCAAGTTTTCTGTAAACTAATGATTTTCCACATAGCGGAATTTGCAAGCCCAGTGATTAATGTAGATGTTCATATGTAAATCTTATAATATTTTATTACATAATACAGGGTGTTTGGTAATTAGTATATAATGACGACACGTACCCATGCTACTTTGATCTGATAAATACAATGCTGAAGTAAAATGACGAAATAAAATTATAAAAATTTCCATACAATTTTTTTTTTTAAACTAACCGTGCCCTAACTCACTGAGATCGTTGGCTTTGGCCTATCTAAAGATGGCCAGCGATCTCAGTGAGTTAGGGCACGTTAGGGTCATGAAATCTTTGACATATTTTTTTTTAAATTTTGTATGGAAATTTTTATAATTTTATTTCGTCATTTTACTTCAGTATTGTGTTAATCAGATCAAAGTAGCATGGGTACGTGTCGTCATAATATACTAATTACCAAACACCCTGTATATATATTCCTCTCAGTTAAAATGTTTGTGAAAATTATGTTAGGTCAACAATTCATTCTATATTTTTTTTAGTTAATGTTCTTTTACTAATGATATATTCTATTGGGACTTCGTCCGCGTGGGTGGATAGTTTAAATTTATTCCGTAGCACTGTACCTGCTTTTAGAAGTCCCATCAAAATTAGTTAAGCCATTTTGACAATTCGCCCAGACACTAAAATCGGTGTTTGTGTTATAATAACTTGTAAATAACCATATGAGCTTAAAAAATCGACATAAATTTAATTCATTCATAAATATTATTAAAAAAAATCTATGAATTAAATTTATTTAACTACTTATTTGTATTGAGTTTTGGCACAAATATGCAAAACCAGTACTTCTATATGATAATAATTTAATAATTTAAAATATTCGGTATTGTATTGTGCCAAATTGTAATTTTTATGTAGTCTCCTATTGTTTCATAGATGCAAGCTAGAATAGAATAGATGTTAAGTGTAAGAGTACAATGTAAACAGGGTTGTCGTATCAAACAAACATACATACAAACAGACAGACATACAATACTCAGGGTTGTCTCAAGTCGAAACTTGACTGTGGAATCTTAAAATACATTTTTTAGGGTTCCATACCTTGAGGAAAAAACCCTGATAAGATCACTTGTGACTTTAATCAAAATAGTGGTAGAGTTATATTATTAGATAATTTATTAAACTAACATACAAGAACTGATGACAACTGGCAACTATTATGATAATGTAACAATTATTTATTTTTATTCATTACGTACAAATATTTTATTTATATTGATCTCTGTATTAAGGTAAGTGCATATTACGGCGACTTCAACGCATTGCAAAAATTAGGGCCCCATCATTCACATAATACCAGAACTGTGACCTAATATATTGTATTGCTACAAGAATAATATCAGTATTGAGTGTACTACAGTGTAAAGGTGCAAACAAATCACTGTGTTGTGATGTGTCGTGACTCGTGACGCGATAAAGGATAATCGGAGTCATACATTTGACATGAAGATGTATATACTAGTTTAGTCTAGTACGTCGATGGTTGCAACACGCCACAACACAGTGATGTGTCTGCAGCTTAATGAATACGGTGAGCAATCCACTCCATATTACAGTACTACTTTACGTGACTATCGGCTTCATATTCGATCCAGTTTACTAGATCCAGTGACTGGAATTGTGTAAGGTGTGAACCAGTCAATGGTACTGATTCTGTTGATAACTAAATTTTAGAGTGTTCGCATCCCCTTCTTACTAATGCAATATGAAGAGGACAGACACAGTTCGACAGACAGAGTCTTCAAATGTAAAATTCATGTTCTGTCCCTTTTCAACAATATTAAAGGAGGAGGACGTAGATACTCTAAATTTAGTTTAGAGATAGACAACAGAATCTGTACCATTAACCAACTATATTTTTGTTGCTATGCAGTCCGTATAAATAAGCGCAACTAAATCGTGATTAGGGTCAACCAGAACTCGTAATGTAAGAATTGAGGTGCAATATACCTACTGTTGAGTTGTGATGTATTGTGAGGCGACAGAACGCGATCGGTTTCATACATTTTCTATGAAAACGTGACGCTTTGTCGTGTTTCGCTCAAGGCGGCTCCTATCGATCGTCGTGCCAGTTAGCATTGCAACACATCACAACACACCAGTGTGTTTGCACCTTTACAAAGAGGATTTATTTTGTAATCCATAGGTTAAGGAAATGTAACGTGTAGACATAAGCGAAATAAAGAGAGAATGATATTTTCCAAAAAAATGTTATTTAATCATCCCTTTGCCCTCGTCACATTATCACACTAATATTATAAAGGCGAAAGTTTGTGTGTGTGTGTGTGTATATATTTGTTACTCCTTCACGCAAAAACCACTGGACGGATTTGGCTGAAACTCAGAATGAAGATAGATAATGTCCTGCATCAGCACATAGGCTACTTTTTAACCCGGAAAATCAAAGAGTTCCCACGGGATTTCGAAAAACCTAAATCCACGCGGGCGTCAGCTAGTAAATAATACATTTTGTTTAAAATGCACATGACTTCGAAAAGTTAGCGGTGTGTGTCCGGGATCGAACCCCAGACCCTCCGAATAGGAGGCAGGATAATGTTCTCAAAGGTGTGTGAAGCCTATAATCCACACTTGGCTAGCGTGGTGGATTATAGCCAAACCCTACTTATTCTAAGAGAACCGTACTTAGTAGTGAGTCGGTGATGGGTCGATGATGATGACTAATTGACTATAACATTTTTTCCATTCCAATGCGTCCAGTGCTGGACATAGGGCCTTACAAAGAGAGCGCCATGATCCTCCGCCTTCCCCCTCCAACCGCTCTCCACCACCTTCTTAAGGTCATCGGTCCAGCGGGCTGGAGGTCATCCCACACTGCGCTTACTTTGCTAAGTATGTAGAAATTGAAGAAAATGTGTCAGACTGACGGACGTACTACTCTTTGTCCCGGAAAATCAAGCGTTCCAACTATTTTTGGGGTTCTGTACTTCAAAAGGAAAAACGGAACCCTAATAGGATCACTTTGTTGTCTGTCGTCTGTCAAGAAAACCTATAGGGTACTTCCCGTTGACCTAGAATCATGAAATTTGGCAGGGAGGTTGGTCTTATAGGACAAGTAAAGTAATAAATCCGAAAACCGTGAATTTGTGGTTACATCACAGAAAAAAATGTGTTTCGATTTTCAAAGTAAGATAGGAATATACCAAGTGGGGTATCATATGAAAGAGCTTTACCTGTATATTTTAAAACAGGTTTTTATGCATAATAGTTTTTGATTTATCGTGCAGAATGTCGGAAAAATACCCGAGTACGGAACCCTCAGAGCGCGAGTCTGACTCGCATTTGGGCGGTTTTTTTAAGCTTAAAATTATTTAAGTTAGTCGTGGTCATCATTTAGTGTTCATAAATCTATGCTCTATGCACACTCGCGTACCTAGGCAGTAAACTTTTTCTTTGTCAAGGTTATTCTTATCAATATAAAATTAGCACTTTATCAGCTATGTACAATATTCGCTGACAACCGCATCGACTCCGTGGCGCAACGGTAGCGCGTCTGACTCCAGATCAGAAGGTTGCGTGTTCAAATCACGTCGGGGTCAACACTTCATTTTATTTTACTTCAAAATTGCATTTTATTTTTTACATATACTACCTAGGCACTAGGCAGGTAGATGTATAAGTTTTGTCTACAACTTCATGGATTTGGGTTTAATAGAATCCCATGGGAAATGTTTTACCGTGATAAAAAGTATCCCGTCTTTCTCTTGGTACTTAGTATCGTTTATATTGTCAAAATTTTGTAGCAATCGGTTAGTAGGGGTAAAAATTCCTTGATCCTTGAGGTGTGGGTGGTGAAACACTCGATGAAGTGAATTTTTACTTAAGTACATACTCTGTTTTGCCCATTCATATCCAGGGCGTTTTACTTTTCCCTTTCTGCCATAAAGGTCCTGTGCCTCTACCATAAACGTCCGTGAGAAGTAATCCTAGCGCCCCCTAGCGATTAGATTCGAGCCTTCGCAGAGAACTCGACAATTACTCGAAAGTCTTGTCTTGTCCGCGGAATACATTTTGTCCCTCATTTTTTACTACGGTGTTTTGCGTTATGCAGTTCTTAATTATCCATTTTTGTCCTTAGTCTGCGCAGGCCGTAAGGGCCAGGGCACATATGGCGGAGCGCAGCGCAGAGCATTTTTTCACAGTTGAAATATTATCGACATTGTCCTCATTGAAATAAGTAATATCTAAAATCAATTGCGCATCCGCGCATACTCGCGCATCCGCGCGCAGTCCCGCGCGTGCTCGCGCATTCTCTGGTACAAATTTGCGTAATGTGTCACGCGATTAGAAAACTTCGCGGGCATGCTCTGCCCTGCGCTCCGCCATATGTGCCCCGGCCCTAAGGGTTCATTACGAATCGCGGCGGCTTAGGTATATTTTTACACTGACCTCTATCTTCTAAAAAGGATACAAAAAGAAACACGTAAAAATTTCATGAAAATCTTTATTTCAGAAAAAGTTATTTTAAAACCCCACAAGTAACACGGGGTCGTATCGTGCGCAAGCAAAAAATATACATTCAAGGCATAAATGGCAAGTTCAAAGAAAAATACGACTTATTTTATAGACGATAAGATTTTAATTGGTGTTATTTTTTGTACAACCTTTTAGGGACGATACTATAATGGCTAGCGCACATTACCACGAGCCACACTGCAAAACTGCAACTTATATCGACTACATTCTAGTTTAGTCGATTTAAAATGTAAAGAAGTATTTTTCGTAAGAGTTAAATACTACAATTTAAGTTGATTTAAGTTTTAGTGCGACCGAATTAACTCTATTGTACTTGAAAACAACGATTGACTCAACCCATATCAACTATAGACCGAAAAACAACGTGTCACTAACGACTTGTTTTTTCGCAAATTTTGAAATGCGGCTCGCCGTAATGTACGCGAGCATTTTAATTTTAAAATCTATTCTATTACTAGGTACATTAGAAATCACACAAAAATTTTGATTGTTAAACAAAACTATGTTCTTTATTGCACAAACAATAACAATATAAATGAGATGACAATAATTATTTACAATTATTTAACATCGACTACAGTAAAAAGATATTTTTTTACCATTTTAGTTTGATATCACCAAAGCCTGAGTGTGTTTGTTTCATGAAGAATACCCATAAAGTGTGTGATTTAAAATATAACAACTAATCTTCATCTATAGTGCACGCAAAGTATAATTATGTATAATGGTGCTGGCCCAAAGAGCCAAGTTTCTTCAAGTTGACAAGTCGGTGCGGGTAAAATATACATACATACATACATATACATACTATCTTATGAGCTCTCACATAAAGAAACAGATAAGCAGCTGGACTGAAGCCCTTATGGTGCATGAGACTTGTCTGCCCACGAAATTCAAATTTAATTTGGTTTTTCGCAATTTGTAAACTAATACGACAAAGTAGGCTTATGGCACTTCAATTGCGACAATGGCAGTATTATCCTCACAGGTTTATATAAAAATCTTTACTTGAAAGGGTTCGGTTTAAGAAATTAGTTAAAGTATCAACTAATTTGTGAGTAACTCATGTCAAACTGATTATTTTGAATAATTTCTTAAACTGAACACTTTCAAGTAAAGATTGACGTGGGAAGATGATACTGCCATTGTCAGAATTAGAATGCCATAAGCCTGCCTACTTTGTCGTATTAATTTACATATTGCGAAAAACCAAATTAAATTTGAATTTCGCGGGCAGACCCGTCTCATGCACCTTGAGAAGATAGCGTGGAATGGGTGGATGAGGAAGGCGGAGGATCGTGTGTGGTGGCGCGCTCTCGGGAAGGCCTATGTCCAGCCGTGGACGCAAACAGGCTGATAGATTGGTTGAAGGCTATTTTACTCGAACTAACCTGTCAGTACTGGAAACCTGAATCTTTATGCAAGCATCATAATTCGAAAAAAAATCCCTGCGATTGCTAAAAAATGAACTGCCGTGTAAAAATTATTATTACTTAATCAAATTTCGTAAAGTCCATCTTGTTAACCGTTAAAGTATTTCAAATTCAGTTTGATTTTTATAATAAAAGTATTTTTCAGGCATCTCTTTCTACCATAGTCGATTAGAAGAGCAAGGCTGCGAAATAACATTTTTAGGTACACTGTAACTTTTATAATACCTACATCGAAACGACTACAATTTCTTAAGGGGCATTCGACGGGCTATAGAAATTAGCTGTAGTATCGACTAATTCTGACACATTAGTCGATACAAGAGCTAATTTCTTAAACTGGACCCTTTCAAGTAAAGATTTTTATATAAACCTGTGAGGATGATACTGCCATTGTCGCAATTGAAAATGCCATAAGCCTACGTTATCGTATTAGTTTAAAAAATGCGAAAACCAAATTAAATTTGAATTTCGCGGGCAGGCCCGTCTCATGCCTCTTAAGTAAGGTAAGTTTGTAGTCTATGACCTGCGCAGACCACCTTGTTGCAACTTCAGATTGGACTACCTGTTGCGCACACGGTTGTAGTTAACTTCAATTTGTGCGTAAATTTTAATAATTTCGTACAACTCGTAAAACTATCCGATATTCTGAAATTACTTAAATACAAGGCATACTATTGGCACTCATAATCGAATATTTGGAAAGAGCAACCATTAAGTTTCTTGCTAGTTCTTTTAACTTTATTTTCGCGTACGTCCAATTTAATTCGGATCGGATTAATATTATTAATTTGGACTGTGAGGCAATTAATGCCAATTTAAGATTAAGGCCCACTTGCACAAGGACACAATAACTAAAATAACTTTA